>NW_010122685.1:90241-164960 GCF_000699245.1 Pterocles gutturalis | reverse complement strand
AACCCTTTCCCAAAATTATTTCTAATACCTTATGGTTTTAAGGAAAGTGTCTTCATATTGGTGATTTCATGTATATTTAGTGGTGTCATCAATGTTTTCAGCATGCTTTGAACTTTCCTGAGAGCCAACAATTTTTTTAAATGTGTAGACACTTCTGGGAAGCTCTAGCTGTGCTTTTTCATTTCTTCTGGAGAGGTGATGCTTTTCTTTTAACAACAGAAGATGCAGGAGGCAGCATCGAAATCCAGTTCTGTCTTGATAGCATTTTCCTCTGAATTACCCACTTCAAACAACTATTACTATTGTTTCCTGTAGAATCATTACTAATGGACTGTTTGTGTGCATCCAAATTTAAAACCTTTAAAAAAACCCAACAAAACCCCAAGCACAGAAACAATGTCTTATATTTAAAATTTATGTTATATTTCTGCTCAGCTAAATTTTCTCCTCTCTTTCACGGTTTTTTTTTTTAATCTAACCTGTGACCCAGAAAAGTTACCAGCACAGAAACAAAAGGTCTAACAGTAAAAGGATAAAATTATCATACAGGTGCCTCAGTAAGGAATGTTTCAAGTACATCTTTTCTTTAGCATTCTGAACTTTGATTTTAACTTAGGGCTTGATAGAACCATGATCACCTTAAGTTGTATTTTATTAATTATTCCCATTGAAATCATGGTACTGCTTGCAAGGAAAGTATTTCTGAACGTGACTAAAAGCTGAGGATTCTGACTGCTTGGTACATTTAAAGCATACCAGAGGAAAACAGCAGAGTGGGTAGAATGAGAAGGTGGGCTCAGGCTCTGAGGATGGTTGCCACTCACACACTGTGCAACCATTGACAAGTAATTTAATCTTTCAGTGAGTCTACTTTTCTTATATAGAAAAGCAATATGAGTGAACTCAGAGGTGTGAAATAAGGTCTTTCCCAACCTAAATGATTCTATGATTCTATTAAATACTTCAGCTTCACTGTGAAAATATCAACATTGATGTAACTTGCTAATTTTATTAGCCGACAGCAATAGTAAT
Source organism: Pterocles gutturalis (assembly GCF_000699245.1). Lineage (NCBI taxonomy): Eukaryota > Metazoa > Chordata > Aves > Pterocliformes > Pteroclidae > Pterocles > Pterocles gutturalis. Next base: position 163,928 of record NW_010122685.1, on the reverse strand, counting down.
CAGTTTTGCCAATCCCTATCCAAAAATGGAGTGCATTTTAATGTAATCAGTTTACTTTGGAATATTGCTTAAGGGCAAATCTGACAATCCAATATGAGAAGTCTCATCATGTGAGTGATTTTCTTTGCACAAACCTATACTAATTTCCATAGGACCTGTGTGAACAGACTACTGCTAAGATGATCTTTTGTGGTTTCAGGATGAAATACAATGATTTAATGTCCTGTTCATATTAAAGTTCCTAAGAATTGGTAACTGTGAAGTTTAAAATATTTCAAAATATAATTCTTGGTTTTTACTGATGCTTTAAAAGCACAATAACTTTGCCAAAAGAACATTTGATTGTAAAGCATGGGACACTGGGAAGCTGAGAGAACTTTGTAAAATCTAACCCTTAGGAGTGTTGTAACCAATGAGAACTGAAGACAGTAACAGATTATGTCTGTAGGCTCTTACTAATATGTGTTTTAGAGAGACGAGTGTGATAAGGAGTATGCATATAATTACTAAAATACATATAACAAGAAAAACAATGTATTGACTAGAAAGTTGGTATATAGGCTCAGGGTATGGTCTGCAAATGGATTTATAAAAGGTATTTTAACCCCCCAGTTGGGAACTGACCTTTCTACAATTCAGGTTTGGAGTGTGAAATTGCGTATTTTAGCCATCTGGCAAAAAAACATTGAAAATCATAAAATATGTATGTATTTTTTTAAAATTTCTTAATGGTATGCCTGTGTCTTTTATTAAAATTGTGATTTAATCACATGTCTATCACAGCTCCTTGAGAAGCCTCATAAAACCACCCTGCTGGTACTTTTTAACACTAACAGCCTTGCAATTTTTTTGTTGTATTAAATTATAAATGCTGATATCCTGTAATTGCAAGTGTTTAATACAGCATCCATGTGCTTAGCTTGCAACATTTCAGTTTATTTATATAAAGTTATTGCTGTGAAAAAAAGAGGGAATATTTGTAGTCCACTAACTAGCTAGATTCTAAAGAAAAGTAAGACTGCTGGTAATCTAGCCATCTCTTTTAGTATTGAAAGGATGCTGTCAGTTTCCTTGACACAGTGGCAACAGTAAGTTGAATTAAAGATGCTTTATTTTGCTTTCTCTGATGGCTTCACTCTTGTATTGAAAATGATTTTAGGAAAATAGGATTGAGACCCACATTCTGGATCAATAAATCTATTCTCCAGCTATTCTGGACATGACATTATATCATCTCTTTCACAAAGTTATTGAGCGAGCTCCATCTGAAAATCTGTTTTATTCCTCCACTATGCTTGTTAGAAAGTCATTTCGGGATCTGATAGCTCTAATAGTTAGGGGCTTTCTAATCTCCACCATAAACTTATTTACGGCCAACCTATGACTTTCCCCCTCCTGCCCCTCCCCTAGTATGGGTCCTAGTTTCAGTAGCTTTTTTCCTCCCCTTTTTTTTTTATAGTTATAGATTTTGTATTACAACAAACACCACATTCTAAATTATGCCTTGAAGAACACCTCTTATAATAAAGCAAGAGTTATAGCTAATTTAAATCCCAGACAAAACTGTCCACAAACTTCACATCCTCATTACATTTATGAAGAATTTTTAAAAGAAATGTAGACTATTCCTGTTCTGTTTCGCTGAAAGGAAGTCCTGCTACAGCGCACAGTGTTGCTGCAAGGGGTTGAACAAAACCCAGCTTGAATCTGATTCTGCTTCTGGAAAACTTCCATTAGCTTCAGTGTGGCAGTATCAAGCCTCATGTTACTGGATAAGCCTATAATGATAAGAGAAGCCAATATTTTGGCTAGGTGCTGTGCCTCATGCAGTGATAGGAGCAGAAGCGGCAACAAATATATGCCTCTTATGGTGACCCTGCATTTAGCACAGAAGGGACAAACTCATAGAAACAGGTGGTGATGTGTACATTTTCTACATTTATAGCTGTTACAGAGGGTCAGAAAGCTGTTAGATGAGAAAATGGAGGCAAGTGCCATGAGATTGAGACATACAAAGACTTAAGTGCCACTCAATTGCCTTAAGGCATCGCCATTAAACATAATTACCCTACTTACTAAGCACCAATCATAGCTATTAAGTATCCTTGGGTTTAAATTAGTTCCCTGGGAGACATCCAGTTTAAGCGGATTCCCAGTTAAGCACAGGAAACTTCTTTTTTACTCAGTCCTTCCTCTCCTTCTCCTCATTTTACCTGCCCTAGAGTTGTCTGTTTCATAACTTTTCAAACAGAAGAATTCCTGATCTGTTTATTAGATGCACTAAGGCAAGAGAAATATAGTAAAGAGCAGAAGGATCAATTCCTTCCATGTTCAGTGAGGACACTGCTGTCTTAATGACTGGAAGTGTTTAGACTGGCCTTGCTCCTCTACATCTATTTTTCCTACGTTTCTTCTCTTGTTCTAAACACTCTATGGGATGTCACTGTCTACCCAGAGTGTTTATTCTTTTGAAGTATCCATGGATTATTATCACATATATTCTCCCAGAAGTCCATCAAACATGGTTGTTCTGATTTGTCTGTCCTCCTATGAGTCAGTTCTTCCAACAGAGAATCATAGCATAACTGAGGCTGGAGGGGACCTTCCGAGCTCTCTAGTCCAGCCCTCTGTCCAAAGCAGGTCTAAATAGGTTGAGTTGCTCAGGGACATGTCTAACTGATTCTTTAAGTCCTCCAAGGATGGAGATCACACAGACTCTCTGGGCAACTTGTGTTTGACCATCCTCATCGACAGAATTTTTTCTTTATAGCTTATCATAATTTCTTACATTCCAGCTTGTGTCTGTTGTGTCTTGTCCTATTGCCATACACCCCCAAGAAGAGTCTGGCTCTGTCTTCTCTGTATCCTCTGGTCAGACAGTTGAGACTGCAATGAGGTCTCCCCTAAGCCTTCTCTTCTGCAGGCTGAAGAAGCCCAGCTCCCTCAGCCTCTCCTGTCTCCTGGGCTCTGTCCTCTCACCAGGTTGGTGGCCTTTGCTGGACTCATTCCAGTACATCCCTGACTGTGCAAGTACTGAGGAGCCCAGAATTGGATATGGCGCTCCAGCTGCAGCCTTACCAGTGCCAAATAGAGGGGAAGGATCACTTCCTTCAACCTGCTGGCTGTTTTCTTGCTGACAGAGTGTGGGATGTGGTGGGGCAAGGGAGCACTTCTTCTTACTGACTATATGAGGCTGCACTCAGCTTGTTCTTTTGTCTGCTACCCCTGAATGTGTGTATGTCTGTTAAGTTCATGGTGTAAAGATGAAAGGAAAAAAGTTCTGTTGAATATTATGCTGATTAAATGTTTAATCTATGCCTACATTTTATGAATTTCTTCAGGCTTTAGAGTGAAGGAGGCATATCATCACCAGCAAACAATTGGTGTTAACTGTTACAGTAGGTGAATCTTTGCCTTCGGTGGTCAAGATGGGCATGACTTAACCGTAAACTACTAAGACGGGCTTTTAGTACCTGTTGAAGTTAGGAGCACCATTTCTAATAACCTAAGCTTAAACAGCCATATATGAAAAAAGTTCTTCCAGTTGAAAGACCAGGAAGAGTTTTCCTTCTTGTATTTAAACTGCATATATTTTAACAAAGAAAACTTTGCAATTTACCTTGAAATTCAAAATAACAGAACCAAAAAGAAACCTAGGTGCTTCTCATCCCTGATGATCTTATATATGTAGTGATTTTTTAGAAAATCAGTCTGTTTTTCCCCCTTGCTTACATAAAGAGTATTATAACTGCTCTATCTTTTTGTTTCTCTTCTGATTAGTGTTTTTTGAAACCATGAAATTTAATGTTCTTGGATGTTTTTTCTAGTACAGTTGGTTTTTTTCAGTTTTCCAATTGAAAGAAATCCCTTCTTTTTCAATATTTTCAGTGTTTTTGTTAAGCTTTCTTATGCTTTTTGGGATTTATTCTTCTTTAACATCGTACTTTAAATACTGCTTTGCAATGATAGCTTCTACAGTGTCTGCTAAATCTGTTCATGTCTTAGAGCAACACAAAATCTGGAGGGGCTTGTCTGACAAAGTGCTGTTGTCTAGCTATCAGTTTGCTGCAATTCTAGATTTCCCTTTTAAACTCTTCCTTGTGGATGCGCAATAGTTTAAACAGCAAGTCTCAAAGGAGTACTTTAATTTGAAGCTTATTTTCAGTGGAAACTTTTATATGCCAATTCATTTTCCCTCTGTAGTCATGAAAATGAAGCAAAAACAGTGGTTATTTTATGCCTGCCACATTGGATACGTTACTGATTCAGATATGGATTAAACTCTTATCTGCCTAGTTCTTATATTACTTAAATATTGGGTGGAAGTTGACTAGTATGACTCATATTAAATAAAAGTTGTTAGAAGATAACTGCCTTCTAATTATGATGTGATTATAGTTTCTGAATGATTCACCATATATATGTGCCAGCACTTCTAGTTTACATCCAGGAACGGATTTCAGGTGCAAAGTACAAAAGGGATATTAATGTGAGAGTTGAGGAAAAAAAAGGTCTGAGTTTCAGAACTTCAAAAGCCGACAACCTCTCTGAAAGTCTGTCATACCCTGGGATATCTGGGGTACATTCTGTCAGGTCCCTGCAGTGTTTTAGGACAACTGATATTGTGTTTAGAACAAAATGTGAGATCCTGTAACTGTCAGTAATACTGTTACTGGAACGATCTTGGGGAACAGTGTGGTCCTTAGTACTAACAAAATAAATGAAATAGTAACCGAAACATAACATAATGCCCAAAAAAGCATGTGTAAATGATAGATAATCATGACTTCTCTTGAGGAGAGCCCTGCCTTTCTGATATACTACTGAGCGTCAAGGCAAAATTTAAAAAACGTTTTGTGCTAGGCTTTTTAAATATGCATATAGTCTTGAGGTGAAAGAGAAAATACTGTCCTGAAGCACAAACTAGGAAAAAGAACCAAAACTAAGATTAGAATAAGGAATTATTTTTCATCACAATGACAAGATTAAAAATGAATTGCCTTGAGTTGCATACTAGTTCCAGAGATGTTTAACATATATATTAAAGAACTGGGAAGGAGGAGGAGAAGTGGAGGAAAAATACTAGTCTTGCAAAAGATTTAGGTGCTTGAAAGGTGGAAAAGACTGGTGAATATTAGGAAAACATAACTGGATGAAAGGCAATTCTTCACTCTTGGAAGAATCTTACAATGTTTCCAAACTCTTTTTCTTTTTTTTTTTCCAGAGTATATAAAGATCTATATGTGATATATTTAGGTCTACTGATGTATACGAGTGAGTACACTCAAAAAGCACAAGCACAGGCTTAAGATCCTGTAAATAAACTGAAATTGCTGTAATACTGGGAAATGTACTACTTAGAGGAAAAAAAAGAATGATGATATAGCTCTCTTGTTAACAAGATAATGCCTTTAGTTATAGGTATTATAATTTTTGTGGATAAGAAGGCTGGTCTCTGGTCTACCAATTGTAGAGGTTCTAATGTACATTTGATATGTCTTTTATCCCACATCAGATAATTCACAAGTAGTTTGCCCCTTCTACCAACACAGTCTTGCTATTTAAAAAGAGACAATCTAACACATGGGCCATACACTTGCTTAGCTTCTGGACTTACCTACTCTTCTTTCAGCTCTCACCTTCCTCACTCTCACTTTTGATCATTTGCTGTGCCTGCATTGTCCTGCTCTTCTGTTGTCTCAGTCACGAAGGAATATAGTAGCTGTCAAAGTGGGTAGTTGAACACTCAGGAGCAGAGTTTTTCTTGCCCCGATTACATGTCTCCAGATCCAGCCAGCCATTTCCAAGTTAGAAGGTGAACTGATGAAATGAGGGGAGCACGGTAGCAGTTTGCACAGTGCTTCCACCTTACCTAGGATCTGTAGGGGGAACTGAATGTTGAGAAAAAGGGAGAAAAAAGGAAAGAAAATAAAAGAAGGAAAATCCATATTTATTTAATTGGTAACTTTCTAAAGTTTCTGGCGGGTCTGAATATAAGATACACATACACTTACAGGCTCACTGTAATTACTATTTCCTTGGCCATGGGGAAACACCCTCAGTTAAAAAGACTGCTTTGGAGGATAACAGATGTTTTATCTCTTGGCCTCTGACTTCAAAGGAAAACAGTTATCTGGGAGGTGGGGAAAAAAGGCAGTAATCAATGGTACTGTCATATTTTGTGAGGAGGGCAATTGCTGACTCAGCTGCTTAATACAAAGCATCTGAAACTACCTGTTTGGGCAGGCTTAAGATCTTTCAAGTAATGGCAAGATGCATGGAATAAAATCCCGAAATTAATCGGTATGTAGTCTTTAATTTTTTCTTTTTGTAACAAACTCCTTTCTACTTCGCAAAAGTAGAGACTGAATGCCTCTCACAGTGAATTTCACAATACTGACTTACTTATAATACAAAAAAAAATTTGTTTCCAGAAGAGTGTTTAACTAAATGGGTCATAACAGGTAGATAATAAAATCTAAATGTTGATGTAAAGGAGAGCTGAGGGTTTTTTTCTCCTTACTTCAGGCTTTGGTAAATGTCAAAATACCTCTTTCATACCCCAAAAATCTACAACAGCTTTTTGTCTTTTCATTTACTCTTATTCCTCTGTTCCCTGGAGATTTCTTCAAGCACAAAGTGGATATTATGATACTTGAATGTTTATACTAGATGTGGAGAAATAATATAATTCTTACTTAGTACAAGAGACAGTCTGTAGTCTATGGACAAATGCCTTTGTGAAATAAGAATAAGTCACAAAATGGCAAGGGCTTAGTCTTGAACACTCTTCATTTTTCCTTGGCAGATACAGGTTATTGGTTTCTAAGTACTGAGTTAAAATACGGTTTGTTATTTTATTATCTTTCTCTACTGAAAGAAAACAAACAACTCAGTTCTGTGTTTCTTTAAAGTGACCAGGAAGAACACACAATTAACAAATAATATCCACAGAGCCAATCATTTGATTGAAACAGTTAAACAGTAGAAAGAAAAAATATTAATTTCAAGCTCTATTGGTAACTGGGAAAACAGCATTTGCTAAATCATACAGGAAAAATTTGTGTTAAAATATTTCATTACAATAGTTTTTAAAACATTAAGAAAAAATACTAAGAATGTTATGTGTTAAGCTAATTAAAAATATTCTGTAAAAATACACATACTGATACTTCATTCTTGTGTAACAGGATCACCCCAGTGCTGCAAATACCATTCACACTGTGTTTCTAGATGTGAACCTAGACAAAACCAGGATTGGTTTTCTCTACTTTCACATAGTCACTTGCTCATTAAATAAGCCTTTTCAAAAGAGGTTGAAGAATATACTCTGTTGCAAAGTCTGTCTGCTTTGCTTCTCTTCTCACCCCATTCGCTCTCTGTTTTCCTTCCCCTTTCTTACCTACATCTTTGCGGTACCTGCATGAACAATGTAGCATCCACTCTGAGCCCTTAGGGATGCAGTACAAAAATCTGGTAAGCCCAAACCTGTATCTCAACCCTGTGGCAGCCTCTTCTTCAGTATGTCCACCCTCCTCCAGAGGCAACAGCAAATGGAGGTGACATAGCACTGCAAGAGCACATCCACGGTTTGACCTCCTGGGGAGACCAGATGAGTTTCATGTGGGCAATCAAGACAGCCTAGGATGCAATTTAGTGGTGGGGTGAGGCTGGGGCCCACTTTTCTGGAATTTGGGGTACACAGATTTTATGGAGGGAAGAAGAGTTGTAGGGTTAGACTGCAATTCAGGTTGGAGCATGGAGTTACGTCATCAGGCATACATGTAAATCGGGCATTGGGAAGGCAGAACATGTGTGAACTCTATGCTACCGGAGGAACTTAGGGTAGCCTGAATGAATGGGGAACTGCAGAACTTTTATTTTAATTGAAACATATATAACTGGGTTTTTAGTTTCTGGAGGGGCATTTGGGAAAGAGCTAAAAAGAAATGATTTCTTGCATATGGTTTAAAATGAGTCATACTTAAGCATTCCATGTGAAGAAGACAGCTGGAAGGCATTGGCAGTCTTACTTTAGGAAGAGCTCTGGTTTTTTTAGATAACTTCCTTGGGCCCTTTAGGCAAGCAGTTTTCTATCCATCTTGCCTTACGGTATCTGATCATTGCACCCAACCTAACTCCACCCCCTTCTCAGTCTTTCCAAACTCTTGTTTTAAGATTACTGGGTGAGTACGAGTACTCTGAAGATTACTTGTGTGACTAAAAAGAGGTGCAGTGGAGAAATTACTCCTGTATTATGGTTTAAGGAACAGAAGTACAATTTTTTTCATTATTTACTATTTAATGTGGAGACAGTAGTGTGTTTTGGGAGAAGGGTAGATAAAAATCTGGTCAGTTTAAGCACTGGTCATCACTCCAAGTAGCCATGAAATTGGAATGTTAATCAAACAAGTTATAAACATTGCTAGCTGGATGTGTTCTGTGCATTTGGTACTGTAACTTAATTAACAGTCTACACTAATTTTTAAACAATTAGCCTCAATCCAGCTGTCTTCTTTGAGTATGTCTGCATGACAAAGGCTTCAGCTTATGGTAGCAACATGATGTAAACTCTCCCAGGACTCCTGGCAAATACTCCAGAGTTGCTACTGAGTACAAAAACTCACACCGTTCATCTTGAGTGTATAGTTGAGTGGGCCAGCTAGATTAGGCTAATGTAAATACATTGGGATGTATTATGCTTAGTTCCTAATGCATCTCTGTAGCTGTGCCTTGTAATTGCAGCTGGTATACCATAGGTTCTTTTTTCCTGCTGTGCTTTATTCTTTTTGTTTTTGAATTCAAGGCAGAAGGCAGAAGTACATGTTTTTGGAATCAAATTTGAAAAGCACTTCTAACAGATGTTGATAATTGTATGGTACTTTTGGCACGGCTAGAGGAAAGGACGAACACAGCTGGTTGAATAGTATTTACTGAAAATAAAATGCTGTGAAAATTTCTGCTTATTTTAGTATAGTGATTAGGCTGGGACAATGCATAAGTATTTGAACAAAAAATCGATTGAAAGTTTGGGTGTCAATTGTAAAATACTATTTTGGAGTTCAGAAATAATCTAAATTGACTGCAAGTCATATTGCTATATTTCTGTAACCTCATTGCTTATACCTTTCCTGACTTTTTCACCCCTTTATCTCCAGTTAGATTGTTATTCCAGAACAATTCAGAGCACAGAGATGACCTTCAGTAATGCTCCCAAATGTATATACTTTCATCCTTATATAAAATTAAATGTTGTCTGCTGTTTCAGTATCGGTATCCCAATTTGAATGGATCCTTGTGGCATATCTCAGCCATATTTATCCTTTGGAAAATAGTGCTGTGTTGTTCACTTCTTTTCCTTTACTTTCAGTGTATTTCAGCTTTGAACTCATTAATGTATGTATTGAACACCTGTCCTGTTTCAGATCCCTGAGGTACCCAACTCTTAACTTCTCTCTACTTGGAGAAGCAGACATTAATTACCACTCTTTGTTTCCTATCACTTAGCTAATTTTTAATCCACAACAAGAATTTACTTCTTACCCTATGGTTATTTATTTTCCTTAATAGTTTCTTGTCAAGGATCTTATCACAGGGTTTTGTCAAACCAAGTAAGTTATATCTACCAAGTCTCCCCCCATTCTCCCTGATTCATTAATGTCCGACAATTCAAATAAGTCAGAGGCAGTATTTTCCATTCAGGAGGTCCAGCTTTATCAATGTGTATTATATAAATGCTTAATTGTTCTGATCTTAATCATATTCTATCAGCTACTCTACAGCTAATTGGAGACATCATGATTACAATGTCTTCAGTGTCTTTTCTTAAAGGTTAACATTATGGTTTTTTGCCTTTTTTTTTCCCATAAATGTGTAGGTAGGTAGGTAGGTAGACAGAGAGATAGATAGATGGATAGATATCTGTGACAGGACCTCTCCTGCCTTTTTATTTAGATGCCCTCTTTAACACTCATGAATCAAAACCTTCACGCTGGGGCAATCAAGTTGAAATCACAGCTGATTTTCTGTTTTTCCTGATCTTTCTTGAAATACCTTTTAAATGTTGGTTTTAAAAATATTTAAATTATTAAACATATTTTAGGAATACCTATGGCATAAAAATATGCCTGCCACATTCCTTAGTGAAAATTAATGTAAAGACATCTTTCTTATCTACAGTCAAGATACTCCCTGTGGTCAGCACCACTGCATTGTGCAGAGACCACAAGCACTTATCCTGCCCCCCCTAGTTCTGTGCACTTATGCACTGTTGCTGTAGGTACAGTATGGTAGGTATGTAGCCCATGTGCTTTGCAGCACTCCTCAGGGCTACTTTCAGGCTTTGTGTCGCATGATGGTGCAGCATCTTCATGGCTGCATCACTCCCTTCCACATGGTAATTGCATGGGCCCCTGACAACTTCATTTTTATGTCCCTACGAGGCTTCAAATTATGCAGTAGGATTTTTGTTAACCATCAGATTTCCCATTGCAACATGTATTAATGTTATTGCATTTCTTATTGTAGACTCTCAAGAAGGATTTCTGCATGTCTTTAAACACAATTTGAACCATTTCATTTTAGGGACAAGTGAAGCAACACATATATTTCTTCTTTCTTTCTAGGAGTCAGTGAGGCTTGTTCAGAGTTTGTCAAGTGTTTCAGAGTCTTAAGTACAAAAGCATTTTAAATTTCCAAATTCAGTTTACTCTTGCTAATAAGTTAGTAAAAATGTGAAGATGTTCAGGTGTCGTACTGAAGTTATTGGAGAAATGTCAATAGAAAAAAAAAAATCTTAAAAGCTACCTATCTCTATAACCCCCATTGTATATCTCTCTGTGGAGTATTCAATCACAGATCAAAATTAGAATCCTGCATTTCTAGGTAGCAGACTTGTTTCTTTAATTATTGAATGCCACACTCTTTGAAATATCACTCTGTTGTGCTAGAAGTTCCATAATAGCAAAGTTAGGAGACTGCATGGTTGGGTACAAGCTTTATCTTCTTTTTCTACCTCTCTTCCGTCTGGGGAAGAATACTTTCTAATTAGTTGTTTTCCAGATCACTCCTGGTCTTTACTCCCATGCTGACTGGAGATTACACTCTCCTATTAGCCCTTTTAAGGTCCAAGGAATGCCAGCCATGCCATGTGTGAGCAATCTCCAGGCACCATTAGCACTGCTTGAGTAGCTCTTGATAACACTTGCTATGAAGTCAATTAAAGACGTCAGGGGGTGGGCTGGACTGCTTCTTTTTACTAACAACTGTCATTAGGGGGTGGAGGTTGGGGAGCTTGAACAGGTGATTTTTAGTATTTTAAATAAGAAATGTCAAAAATACCCAGACTAGTTTTCTCCTTTGTTTGGCATTCGTTCGTTTCTCTTTCCTTCCCTTCCCTATTTCTAAAACAAATCTCTGACAGATACGCCATTTTGTGAAGTATGAAAGAAGCAATAACTATAAGTCTCAACAAAAGAAATCTAGACAGACAGTAAAGACGACAGAAATCACATTTGTGTTTCATAAGTGAAAGCAAGTCTTGGGCAGTCATTTTTTCAGAGCATACTCTGATCATGGACAGCCCCTCTTGTTATGATTTGGGCTGAGTTGAGGACACTTTCCCTTTTACAGAAATTTTTAATACTGTGCAGCTTGGGAAACTTGAGAATTTATAAATATTCAGGAATATAAAGATTTTTAAAGAATGAAGTAGAATGTGATGTAATGGCCCCTGTGTTTATATATAAGCTGTTAGCAGCTGTGAAACCATATATTGCTAGGGAGTACACCAGTGAAGCTGGTGTGTGGCCTTCAGCTTGTGTGTTTTCAGTGGCAATGCTAAATACCACTGGCAGTTAACTCCTAAGGTGTAAGAATAGGTGTTTCATAAAAGAAATGTAAATGTAGAATAAGGTACTATTTAAATAATAATTAAAAATTTTTAATTTTAAAATTATTTAAATAATAATTTAAAAATTTGAAACATAGTTAATATTTTTGCATGTGTTTTGAAATAAAATCTGAAGGCAAGTATTGTCTCTCACCAATGAACCTCATTTTACAACTACCGCACAGGAGTATTAGGAAAAGAGAAATGTAAAAATAGTTTTGTTTTTCATAGAAAGAGATCCAGTTTGTGATTCTTTCTGCTGTTTTGGTTTTTGTTGTTTTTCTTCTTTTCTTTCTACTGTGTGTGGTTTTGTTGTTATTATTTTACTGATTTTCCAATGGGATATGGGAGCATACAGTTCAACTTTCCTTTTCAAAGGTTTTGCTTGGAGTAAAGACAGTGAAAGGCTGAGTCTTAAACTGAGTCAGGATATGTATTTCCACTCTATGAACCATCATTATGATTGAGATTAATTTCAAGCAGGCAGTGGAAGAAGTTCCACTGTTTTTGAACAAATGTTCTTTCCTGGCATGGCGGTTGTATCACTCAAGTATGTTTAGTCTTGAAATGGTGTAAGAATGAAAACAAAACCCCAAAATCGCTATGAAAGTCTTCCATTTTCTTTCTACAACCTACAAGGCATTCAAGTGTCCTTTTGAGAAACAAATTCATTAGGCTAAAAGCCATCATCAGTTTGGAAACAGCAACATGTAGTGTGTAACCTCAGCAAGGAGGCAGTACATGAGAATGCATTATGCAGTTTTTTACAGGAAAATATTTGATGTGTTTTGAAATGACCATCATATCATGCTAAAGGAGAGAGCAAAACACTGCTTGTATCTGGCAGTTATTTTGCTACAAGTTAAAAAATAATCTGCAATGGTTAGTTTAAATTCTTCAAGCATTTTCAGTTCACAGCAGTACATCACTTGCATTAAAGCTGCCATCCTACCCTGCTGGCGAGCATATCTCGTCTCACCACGGCTTCTCTCTCCCCTCAGCAGCAGGGGGATGCAGTGAACAAAATGACTCAGGCAGCAAGAAAGCACTATTTCTCTAGGTTTCTCTTTTTTAAAATTATTGTATTGGCTCTGAATTAAAATTTTGTTTGCTTATGTGTTAATGAAATTAACATAACAGAAGAGTTTCTTCTTTTGAGGTTTGGATATCCACAACTATGATTTCACAAATCTTGTACTAATGTCAGTTGTGCTTACATATTTATGCTAAACATTGGATTTAATAGACTAGTCATCCCTCCCATATACAAAAATTGAAAGCTGAGACTTTAGTACATTTTTTTTACTTTTTTTTTACAGCCTTTCTTGCTGATTGTGCAATTTAGTCTGTGCTTATGTGGGGAAAAGCTGGTAAATATAATAAGTAATTACTTTTTTTTTTGTCAGTGTACCATCTATCGTATATTTATGGTATCACATTTAATTTTACTTATTCAATACAATAAAATAACTTGGAGAGTGTTTTCAACATTAATACTTATTATGCCAGTTACTTATTTTCAGAATTACTTACTTCTAGCCATCTTGCTAGAGAGAAGTGACTTATCTGCTAGTGTGTGCGATAAAGATAAAATGAGAGATTGTTTACTAGACTAAAAAGACTCGTTATTGTTTTCTTTTGAAATAGCTGAGAACATGGCATGTAAATTAGTGTCAAAACAGGCATGTGCATCTCCATCAGAATGGTTTGATTTTTTAAAGGAGTGTCAAAAGCAAATTTAGAAATATGACCTGACTTCCTGTATTAAACAACAGTTTTGAGCCTACACACTGATATCTCACTGAGTAACTGTCCTGGATTTATTTTTATAAATTTTGTTAAGATACACATTATAGAGTTGTCATTTGGACCACTGTGCAAGGATCTATACAAAGTATGTAGACGAGATTGTAAAAACCTGTGAGCCTGATTTATCTAAACAATAAGAAAAGTGAGCAAAAGAAGTCTGATCATCCATTGACATCTGGGAACTGAGATTAGTCCAGACTCACCCAGGAAAGCTATGATAAGCCAGATAACTTGATGTCATTTCGTACCAGCCTGATACCACAAGAATGCTGTCCTATTACATATAAGTGGATTTTTTTTTTTCCTTGCTTGGGGAGACAATAATTGTGAATTCACTCAACAACAGCTGAAAATGTTAAATCTGGTTAGTACTTCAATTTTTTTTCTTTAGACTATTTTTGTTCTAGTCTGTTTTTCCTTACTAGTGGTGTAGAGGTTGAAAGAGCATAGACCATTTTTCTCTATTGTTCCCCTTACACTGGCATGTCTAACCTGCTGCATCCATGTTTAAGTTTAATTGTCTCTTTGGCATGCTAGTCAACTTTCACAACAAATTGGAAAAATCCATGTTGAATGCATTGTGATACATGAATGTTAAAAAAAGTGTATCTGTTTGAAAGACATAGAAAAGAACAGTGATTGGTGTTAATACTTCAAGGACTCTTAAATGGTTTTACATTAGACAGTCCGTTGAATGACTCAGGGCTTCAAAGTTGTATTTTTCCTGTCTAAGAGTCTAGGCTGCATCACCTGCCATATGACATGAATGTGGCAAATTATGGACACTAGGCACTCTTAGTGCTGAGATTACTGAGAAGATGTAACTTTTATCTCTAGCTTTTGGCTGTTTTGTTAATACATTTTTATTTGCTACTGTGAGGAGACATACTGAAAACAAGCCTGGACATTTAACTTCCACATTGAATTTCTCTAAACCAACACACAAGTTTATTCCAATAGAAATTGTTAAAATAAATATGATCAAACTTGTATGTGAATTATAGATCTATTAATCACATAGCTAACCATAATAATATCCACCATTATAGTGCAGACAAATCCTATACCTAATGCACATACTTGGCCAGAATTTTTTTATTGGTACTTTCAACATTGTGCTGTCAGTGAAACGCAAGAAATGGCATGCAGTTAGCAGGACTGTGCAACGGCAGTCCTTTTGCCTTAGAGCTAGGACAGTCCCTGTCAGCAGAAAAAGCAGAAAAGCAGGGTTGAAGCTACAACACTGATGTGTAATTAGTACGCCAGCTTGAGGGCTTCTGCCTCAGAACATGAGTTAGGGGACATTCATAGTTACTCTGATGTCCTCTAAAGCCATGTCTAGGTCTCAGCTAAGCTATGCTCAGGTATTCTATCATGTACAAGCATATAGTAGAAATAAATGATGAAAATTGTAGTAAGGCTTTGCCCTTGAAAGGCCCCTGCATAGTTCCTGGTTGTCCCTGGTGCTGAAAAAATTATTGGAGGGATATTACATGACTTTGTTAGAAACTCTGACTTGTGCAGTGTATTGGTGGCAATTTTAACTTATTGTTTTAAAATATAAATTTGTCAAGGGCTTAGACTGTTGCATCTTGTAATGTCAATCAGGTATCACTGTTGCTTGATTCTGTAAACTATATCAACATGAACACTTCTCCCAATTGAAAAAAACAACAGGGAGTAAGAAAGAACACTAAATTATTTTTAGAAAATGCATTTTTAATTACTGAACTGCTTAATTATTGAGTACTACTGAAAATATCCTGTGAACCTCATCACTATGCAAATACATTCAGTTTTGGAAACAATTAAATGATAATAAAGCATTCTTTTTTCTTTGACAACATATTACTGTAATGAAGCTGTTACCTCTCAGTGTGCATTTTAATGAGTTTTAAGTAACACTTTAATGAGCTCAACATTACCATAAACCCAAGGATTAGATAAAATTGAATTTACTGGGAAAAGGGAAAGGTTCATTAAGAGTTTATTATATAGTTTAAGAAGAAATATAATTCATTTTATGATGTTCTATCAACCAGGAATCCAGCAGTAGATCTGTACTTATTAATAGGTATAGAAATGCCATTATTATATTGACATAAAAACAGGGGTCTGCGCAGTACTGCTCAGGTTTTCAATGAAAGAATCTGTATTGAAATCCCTGGGTCAACTTTGTTCTTATCCAGCTCATTATTACATCTGAGGAGAAAAAATACCAAGCTTTATATTACTGGTTTGTAATTCCACCTACAATTTTTATAAACATCATGGACAGTGAAAGCAAAGTTTAATGGATTTACCATTGCCAGTAGTATCTGAAGGCAGATTATGAATAAATGTCTTGTACTTATTACTTTAAAAAGGACTGGTAGAGATTTGACTCTAAAATGCCAGCTCTACTGACATGCCCACTCTAACAGTGATCTGTTGAATGTCTGCAGTCCAGGCTCCTCAATGCCCAGAAATTGCAGGTAAATTCCCACGCAACATGTATGCGCTGCCTGCACTGTACATTGAGACGTCCGTTCAGCTGTTCAGGCCCTGCACAATGCAGAGTTAAAATGCTCATGCTCAGTAAGTTCAGTTTCACATTGGATTTACTGCTTTGCATCTACCAATGGTGGCATTTCTGTTTAACCGGTTGAAAAAGTATGAAGGGTTGTAGCTCAATGCCCTAAGATGTCTAGTTAGGAAAAAGCAAGAATCAAATTTTAAAATCTTAAGCAAATTATTAGTTTCTCTGAGTTAGTATAGTGCTCTCTTGTTCATAGGATAGCCCCGTGACCTGCTATTTTTTTAAAAAAACAACATGTATTTTGTTGATGTCACAGCCTTTTAGTGGGGTGAGGGAAGCCTCTGCGGGGTTGAAAGCTTTCATGGGCTTCAGTAAAATAGAATTGCTCTCCTGTACCCTGCTGTTGTGGGGGAAAGAACATTCTAGCAAATGTCTATTTGAGAGAGGCTAATCATGAGCTATGGTCAGGAATTAGACCTGCTGGAGCTCCATCACTCCTGCATGTGCCATATCCAAAAGTGTGTCCTGAGACTGGCTATTCTGATTGCTGAGCTTCAAAATGCTAAGGTGAACCGGCAGAACTACACTAGAAGGATGATTCTTTACAACAGAAGTCAGGGTACTAGTGATATTTGAAAATGAAGTCTAATTACTACCTTGGATTGAATAGGTGCTCAAAAAGTGCAAAGAAGAGCTATTAAGCAGGTAATAACTTCTGGAGATGATGGGAAGAAAGCAAAGTGCCACTGAGTGTGTAATTATGAGCCCCATTGTACTAAACTTCCATTTGTTCAGCAGCAGAAGTGTTTCCATCTCTTCTGAGTTGTTTCCAGCTGATCCATCTGTTGCTAAGTAAGAAAGGAAGCCCCAATGAACAAAACTAAATTGTAAAAATCCAACGTACCAACTGTTGTCTGAGCATTGTTTAGTGCCCCATGTTTTCTTGCCCAGAATCTCACCTCTTTGTATGCATGTGGCAGCACAGCCAAGCATGTGGAAGTCTTCAGAGAGAAATGGAAAATGTTCTGCACCTACATCTGGAATTGTTCAGAAAAGGAGGAGCAGAGCTACAGAGGTCCTCCTCAAGGGAGAGGTTAATTCAATTTGCCTTAATTGAAGCTGCACAAGCAAACTAGAGAATGTTTCCAGTTCTGCTGGTCTCAGAGAAATCCCACAGCATGCTCTGGTTGTATGAGCTATTGTATTTTATATATTCCTTATTCTAAATATAGTGAAGTATAATGTATAGTTTAACAATACATTTTCCTTGGTGGAAAATCTGATTTAAGTAGTACTAAGTAGTACTATTCTCTCCTGGCCACTTATTTTCTGTGCTTGTAATAGCTTGTCATTCTCTCAGTTGCTTACGAATCCAGAGCGTGAACTGGGTCAGTGGAGTGATCCAGGTTAAAAATCCTCCAAATAGGAGATTTTCTTTTTCTTTTTTTTTTTTTTTTTTTTTTTGTGCTAATTGGTGTGGAAGAAAATGTTTGTATTACATGGCCTAAAATCTGTCCCACGTGAATACTGTGGCAGGCTAAAAATTCCCTCCATCCAATCCTGTCTAGTCTAATAATCTAATCTGCCTATTTCAGTATTATACTTTGTTTATCATATGGTGCTCAAACACTTTATCTTGTCAGTATAGCATCTTGTTTTCTAATGCAGTTAAAGAATGACAATGACTATATGAATGTACACAAATTAAATCTTTTGTGTGAGTTACAGACACCGGTACCATGTGTCTAGTTAAACTCCATGCTAAGAAGGAGTGAAATGAATGACTTAAATGTACCAGGAGGTTCCTGATTAAAATAATACCTATTTCAATATTTAGTTATTAAATGTGCCTGTGCTGGAAGAGATTCTTTGTTACACTAGTAGTTTATGTACAAAAAGTCAAAAGGAGAGGAAAGATTGTAGAAATGAGTCTAATTGTGGGATTAACTGAGGTCTTTCAGACACTTAAAAGGAATGTGAGCCCTTCATGCAAACGGCTGCTCCAGCTGTTGAGTAACACACCCGTTAAAAGCTGTTTTACAGACACATCTCAGATTGTTTCTTCTCTGTAGTCTGGGGTAAGCAGTTATTTCAGTTGTGCTGTTTGCCAGGTTTATCTTATTTTAAAGCCATCAGGAGGTGCGTAGTTACCCTGATTTTCTCTTGTACTGAGCTACCAGGGGAATATTCAGCACCAAGGGCTTAGAAGGATGTATGGCAGATTTATTTTATTCTTCTAGTTTTATTGTACTGTTCATTTTTCTATTATACAAAAGTTCTTGTATATGAAATAGCACTTTGGGAAAGTGGTATTAGTTAGAAAAAAAAGGATTGTTTCACCTTTGCTGCAATTCAAATCATTGTGCTACTATATTTTCGTCAGTATGCCTGGGAGTTGGTATAACCACTCAGCTGAAGGTCATTTTGAGTACCAGGCATAGTACAACATGACTGGACAATGGGGCTGGACACCCAGGTTCTGGTCTCCCTCTGGGTGCTGAAGCTCCCCTTTCAAAATTGTTACTTCAGGCTATTACGGTTGGTCTTTGCTCCTGCTTCTTTAATTTTTTTCTTTTCTCTTGCACGATATAGGGAATAATAATGAGGGCACTGTGAACTCTTATGTTCTTTTTCTCTTTTGAAAATAAGTGGGAGAGTTATATTTCATAGTGGATAGAAGTCATTCCTTATGTTATTTGAGCAGAACAAAACTGCAAAAGATTTCCTGCAAATTATGCTTGCCTCTCCTTTGTTTTGCATAAAATCACAAATTTGGGGATTCCTTTCCATGTTTAGACTATAGAAAACTACTGTTTCATCTAGTTGTTTGTGGATTATTTTGTAGTTCATAGCATGCTGACAGAACTCAAATGACTCTGTCCTAAGGGCATTTAATACAGGGTCTACATATTACGTTGCTCCTTCAATTCTTTAGAATTCTGGAAACTTAAATTCATTATGCAGAATATGATGATAAATGACAGATAAATTATTTTGCAGTGTTCAAGATAATCCAGAACAAATGTCATCTAACAGTTTTGGTCAGTTGTTAAATTTGAAAGGTGCCTTTTATGAAGGAAGAATCCAATGATGAAACTTAAAAAACCCAAACGGAAGAAAAAAATGTTCTTACTGTCCTCAGAGATGCTAGAGTTGGAGTTGTAGTGAAAAACATGTTTGGACCATACATCCTTGCATTTATTGTAGAGTATTAAAATCATATTGAATTAAAATAACATGCAGCCATAAGTGGTAGAAGAGATTTAGGGGGTGGGATTTTACTGTAAACTCTTGAAGAAGGGGTGCCAAATATGGCTGGAACAGTGAGCACACATACTGGCGACCTGTAACCTTCTGCCATCCCACGCCCGGTATACACAGTTCTTCTTTCACATGACTCTTATTTTCCACTAGCTTCAAATGACTGCGCACGTCTCAGTGACAGCGGTGCAAACAGGTTTTATGCATTTCCAGTTTCTAGTCTCAGTTTGTTGAGACAAATTCTAAAAAAAGTGAAAACAGTTGAGCCCTTCAGAAGGTTAACCATTAAACGAGGCACACTGGGGCTGGTCCTGCAGGAAATGCTGCTGCTGAGACAGTGTGCAATGACATGCCTGTTTATGGGACAAGGGACATGCGACCAGCCAAGCCTATAGAGCAGGCCATTTTAAATGGCATCTGGCAAGCACCCCAAAATGGCCTATTGGCAGGAGGACAGTTTGCAGGATGGGAAGTGAGGTATTCAAGAAGCAGCAGACAGCTCCCACCGGTTCAGTGTACCAGCTGTGGATGCATCTCATGCTCCGTATCTGATGAAGTGTGGCTGCACAGTCCCCTTGCAATAGAGTTATGAAAGCTTATCAAGAAATATGTGCCTTGCTATGTCTGCTTCAGTATCTCATTTTCAATCCTGACTTCTGAAGGAAGCAACCCAAAAGACCTGACCAAAAAAAAAAAAAGAAAATAAAAATCCTACTCACAAAAAACTGAATAGATGAGTTTTAGCTTATAATTAACAGATAAAGCTTAATAGGGACCAGGGTTAGGCAGAGAGGCTGGGGGGAGAGAAGGAAAAGAATTCCTATGTTTGGCAACACACTACTTTGTTTGATGCTTTGCCTAATGTGGCTAAAGTATAGCAGTAATGTGGCAGTGACCCTCTGCCAAGATGGGAAAGCGTCCCAGCTGTTGTGTATGTGTTGTGCATGTGTACACAAGAAGTTTATTAGGAGCTATTCACACTTCAGTGGAGCTTGGAGATTGCAGTCCGTATTATATTGGTTAAATGGAGCATATAACATTCTATATTTCTCATACAAGAAGTAGTCATTCATTTGTATTTGTTTTCATGATTCTCGTCTGTTCTTATTCCTTTGTTTTACTGAGGACACATGTGGATTTCAGGTGTTTTGGCTGGACTTGAACTGGAAGCCCAGGGGACTGAAGCAGCTAAAGTGGTTGCCCAAGAACCAACTTCAGTCTGGAAACAGAAAAAATATGATTACTCACTGCTGTGTCAGACTCTAGGTAGCATTCATTAGGTTGAGCATAATGCTGCAGGTACCTGGCAGCGCTGCTTTTGTACTCACAACAGTAAACCTGCATGCTATTATACTGTAGTTTCTGAACTTGCTAATTAAATCTGTACTTTCTGGGGAATCTTGGTGCTGCACTCTGTATGTACAGTGCAGTTTCTGTGCACTCTTCTGAAGCACTCAATGAAAAGCTCCCTCCTGAATTTCATTTATGTATCTCTGACAGTAAGATTTGAGGTTTTTTGGATGCCATTGCTTTTGAAAATTGGTTATATATTTCTACTTCCTTTAAGTTTGGGGTAGTTTGGGGTTTTTTTAAAGTTTTGCATATTAGAATCTAAGAATGGCTGTACTGCAGGAGAGCGAAGATCTATCCAGTCCAGTCTATCCTTTTTTCTCACAGCCTATGAGGGATTCTGAAGGACTGCCTATTTTACGAAACATGATCCTCCCTATTGCTGGAAGAGAAGCATAGCTGATGTGATTTGAAGAGTCCTCTAGTCCTTTTGGTGAAACTAGTCCCATATTCTTGCTACAAAGAAGACATGCTGGCATACAAGTGACAGTGAAAGTATACTACCTCAGTTGTGATGTGGTGTTTTTTGAACCTGTGCTTGGTTCCATGTCTGATATTCACGTTAGTTGGGAAAAAGTAAATTACTTGCCCATGATTTTCCGAATATGTAGTCTATTAAATGTGAAGAGCATGTAAAAGCTAACGTCAGACTTGAGTTCCCAGAATCATTAAATAACTATTCTAGTAAGCTGCTAAATGTCTGATCCTTGTTAAATGTTCAGACTTAAAACAGACTATGAACATTTTCTGAGGTTCATTGTCTGAAATTGTGATACCAGTTCTTCTAGAAAGTCTCTGAACTTTTAAGCAAGTAATAGGGTTTTTAGTTTCAATGAAATAAAACTCTTGGTAACATGACTCTTGTTAGCATTAGCAATCTGTGCAGTGCATTCATCAAGAGTGATTATGCTTTAAGAATAAGAAAAAAGAGATCTGTTCTGTATCCTAGAGAAAATTTTTCAACATATTACGTTGTATAGCTTTAGATTTCTGAAATTACTTAAATCTGGTCTTCAGGATATTTGCATTCATAAAGAATACTTGGTTATGCTTATTGCTTCCCTTTGCCTTTCTTGACTGTCAAAACATACTGATGCTTTTGAAGATTCATAGCAGATGGGTAATGAGATTGCTGACTGTTAACTGCAGTATTCAGTATTTGTTGGTGGAAGGAGGTGGGAGTTTAAAAAAGAGAGAAGGTTATTGAGGCTTCATTGCAATGAAGACAGGTGATAGAACTGTGTTTTCAATTAGGAAGCTTAAACATAAATATGTTATGTTCCAAATTAGAAAAATCTCCACTCTTCATGCTATCTAGTAGTCAAATAAAATCCTTCAGAAGAAATTATGGAGATGTCAGATAGCATTCAAGTGATTACAATGAATCGCAAAAAAAGGCAAGGACGTTATGCAGTTTTTCAGTAAGTGTATTCAGGCTGTGTTGCATGTGCTTAATTCAGCACAAATAGCAACCTTTAAAAAATCAGAAACAAATCATAAGCTAATGCCTGCAATGACTACCACTTGTATACCTGTGTAATTGTGTAAAAGGGAAAATAGGTCGGCAGAGCCCTTAATTGGGTTAACTGTTGAAGAAAGATCTCAAAGTCTGACTCTTGCAGTGTGTATTGTCAATAAGAAAGGAAAAAGCCTATCTTCTTTTGTGACCTTTATGCAATCAGCTGGTTGGGGTACACCTCAGACTGAAATTTAGAAGAGAGAAAAAAAACCAGCTATCTCCCGCTTACTGTATTTGGAATCTGTCTACTTACTTGTCAATGTTGGTTCATGCGCCTGATTTCTAACACTGTAATTCTCTGTTCCTCTGGTTTAACAGATTCCATGTTTAGAAGCAAGGGTTTCCACTTTCACATTTAGACATTAATGCTCATCACAAAGTCCAAATTCTATAAGTATCTATATCTGTGTGTGAGCTGTTAGGAGTTTTACAGGATGTGTCAGAATGGAGTGGTTTTTTTCCATGTTTTGGTTTTTGCTGGGGCCTGAGAATAAAGAGCAAGCTACCTTTAACTATAAGTAGAATACGTTACTGAGTTCAGAAACACATGAAATAGTGATAAAAAGAGATGAAGCCAAAGAAAGTTGCTGAATCTGCAAGGAAGAATATTCTCCTTCTTTTGTTTCTTGATCCAGGTATTATCTCCCAACTGCTCTCTTCCCCACTTTGATTTCTAAGGACCCTACTAATCAAACATTGTGGAAGCTACTGGACTCTTTGAAAATATCCTAACACCTCTGAAAGTCAATCTCCATGTCTTTGGGGCCTTATTTTAAAATAAAGTCAAAACATTTTGAGTCATGGTAAGTTAGGTAGCGTTCATGTCTTCTAGGCAATATTTGTGTCAGGAGATAGGTGAAGGATGGGAAAAAGAACAGGAGAAAAAAATGTGTAGTTCTTTATAATCTTTTTTTTAAAGAAGAACAGCAGCTTTTCCCAGGCAGTGCTCATGCAGAGGGACTTCAGGCACTCCCAAGGAGTCTTGCCTAGGACTATTGCCTAGATTGTGGGGGTTTTTTTGAAATTTTCCTTACAAATGTGACAGAGGCAGTTGCTGAAACAAAGAGATAGGGCAGCAGCATCATCGAAAAAAGTGTATTATTATTATTCACAAGGAAAGTTGTCTGTGACCTCTTATTTTCTGTCACCCTATTTCAGCAGGTAGCACTGGCTTCCTCAGAGACCATTTCAGTAGATCATACACATTAGCCAAGTTCTAAAATACCCCCCTGCACCATACGCTACCAAAGTATAATAATCCTTTAATCTGTCCACTGCATGACATCTGGGCAGTTATTTGACATAATAATTCATGTTGATTGTGCATATCAGTATGTATGAGAAGAGAGACACGCCGAAGCAGTGGTGGAGAGATGAGGATTTAGGAAAATGCCTGTGGGGTATTGCCTTGGATCAGGGGAGACCTGCCTGCGTGTGGCAGGTGACCAACCTGCCACCGATGTGGCTGTGTAAAGTCTTTATGTGCGAATAGTATTATCCGGAGATAAGCACAAAAAAGATTAGGAGGAGGAAGATAAACTACCAGGATCCAAGTTGCAGAAGTACGTTAATATTTACTCAATGTCTCTTTTTACCCTCTAGTCAGCACGACAGATGTAGCTGTGTTTTAAGACATTATCATTCACTGAAAAAAGCAAAAACTATAGTCTTTCCCTCCCTCCTATCCCTGGTAGTCTCAGATGTTCGCCCTGCATGCCGGGGGGAGGAGGTGGAGAGCCGAGCGCTGGTGGGAGAAGAATGCAATTATCCCAAAGCCTCCTGACGGGCATCCACTTCTTCCTTCCAGCTTAGCTGCTCTGACCACAGGCTAGGGGCTCGTGGGACATGGACCTGATTGAAAAAGTGGAAGCAGACAGATGGTTATTTGTAATCATCATGTAAATGTAAATCCTATAAAAATGTTTTCTTTCTAAGGGCCTGAAAGCTGTTGTAGTGGAAAGCAGGATTAAAGCATGGGTATCTAGCCTGGAGTAATTTTGACCCTGACACCTTCCCTCCTACCCCATAAATGTTGTGTCTTTATCTTTGCTTCCTTTAAACAAATTGCTGGAGCCTCAGTCAAAGAAATTAATTCAGTTTCCATGTAATTCCCTGAGTTTACGATCATCAGTTTGACCGAGGTCTGGATTTGGGCCTAAGCTGGCAGGTGCTGGTGAGCAGTTGCCTTGGTAGCAGGGACTTTTTTTTTTCTTCTTTCTCCCTCCCTCTGGCAGGTGCATGGCCTGTCAGCCTTTCTCTCAGCGCTGCCACTGCTAGATGTGCTTGCTTTCTGTGATTACGCTCATGGGTACCTGTAAATGGCTGTACAGGACCTTGCCTGCCTTAAAGACCAATGCGACAGCTCGCGGGCATCTGTCTTGTTTGAGCAACATCAGCTTGTTTGAGCTACAAAGAGACCGATCTAACTTGTAATTAACTTTTGTCCGCAGCACCATCGTAGGCTGTGTGTACGATTTCCCTGCCCTTTCCAGCTCTCTGGTCCCCCAGTGCCTTTCCAGACAGCTAGGTTTAGCTATCTGGAAGCTTTTGCCCTTCTGAGGCTTTGCCTCTTGAAACATGAGGATGTTTGTGCTGGGGTCGGGCTGGCAGAGGGGAGCAGATCCCCCTTGCATCACCATCCCTGCCGCTGGGGCTGTGGGCACGGTCCGGGGTCCTGCTCACTGAGGAGACCAGCTGCACTGTGGTCTCTGAGTGGGATGCCGCCAGTCCTTCTCTTTGGCATCCTGTGTTAAATGTAGGGTAATGCCCGTGCAAGAACAAAGGGAGATGCATAACGTGTTAAAATTGGAATAAAGAAAAATAAGAACATGGGATGAAGAAGAGGAACCTGATGGTAATGTTTCACCACTTGTGCTGAATTTTTAAAACACTAATATTTGTCCCCTGCCGAGAGGGCCCTGAGGATGGCTGGCTACTCAAGTGAAAAAAAGCCTCTTGCCAGTGTGTGGAGAGGGTGATCTGCTCAGGCACACTAATAGTTATTTGGAAGTACCCAGCAATTGTGGATAATTGGCTGAGGAATATTCTGCAGCTCTCAACCATTTTTCTGCTTTCACAGATGATTGTGCCATTAGATATGGTGAATGCACTAAGCTGTGCTTCAACTTTTCTGTTTACTGTGCTAATAAGTGTGAACTCAACTTCCAGTTGATGCTCTTTTCTTCTGCAGCTTGCTGTGCTGCTGGAGCGGGACAGCCGAGCTCACCAGCTCACATTTGGGTCTCCTCTTCCCCTTCCTCTTCTCTGCTCCTTCTCTCTTGGGGTAGTGTTTGGATGTGCTGGGATGGCTGAACTGATCAGATTAATGTCTGTGCTTTATATCATTGTTGTTATATTGCATTAAAAGCACTGAATCAGAGGAATGGCAGACTGTGCCCTCTGCTCTTTACCTTGTTTTTCTCTGCTTTTGTTCTTTCTCTTTTCCTTCCTTTACCTGGTTTTATGTTTTTGCCCCTGCTAAACTTACAGTGTTCCCCCTCTTCCTCTCTCAGTTGTTTTCTTTCTTTCATTTATATTCCACACATTTTTCTGTTATCTTTGCTTTTCTGTCCTTGTTTTGTTTTTTCCCTATTTAATTTTTCTCCAAGCATTTTTTTTTTCTCCAAAACACAGAATGCTTCAGATGGAAATGGTGAGATATATCTACTCAAGATTCACATATGTGCTGAGGTACAGAGCAAGATTAAGTAAACCCCATAGCATCAATTTTGTCTTCCATTCAAGCCAGATTTGCAGTAAGACTTGGGTAAAAGAATGTGATAAAATCAAATCACCTCTTAGCCTCATATTCTGAGACTGATTGGAACCTTACACAGTTGCTGGGATGATTCAGAGAAAGTTAATGTAATTTGCTGTGTATCACCACAAGAAACTGTTTGTCAGCTTCGTATAGCAGTGTGAAATGCTCAAGGAAAATGCTTTCCTTAATATTGCTGCCAGGAGTTAGGAGTCAGGAATATAAAGTCATTATGTTGTGGGACCTGCTCCTTTTCTGGGGATTTTCCACTAATGGATTTGCACTGAAGTTCTGTAATTATACAAAGAATCAAGCTAATAAAAATAATATTTATTTTATGTCTAATAATAATGGAATAAGTTGATGTTTGTCCATTTGCCAGTTGCATGAAAGAGTCGATAGCATTGCCTAGAAGCATTTTTTCTTCTGTATCTCATAGTGATCACAGAGACACATTAAGATGCTTCCTAAAATAGGTGATTCTGTAAGATCTTTTTTTTTTCTGATTCTTTCCCTGAAATTGCTGTGATATTAGCTTTCTTGGTTTTACAAAGTGTTGTAATGCCAAATAGTCAGCAGCCCTGGTTCTTCAGTGCACTGTTTCTGTGTTGTGCATTGCATAAGGTATTTCTTCTATTTGATCTTGGTGCCCTATAAATTCCATTTCTGTCAATTTGATTATTGTGAATCAAAATTGTATGACCGATTTGTACTAATCAGAAATATTTGGGGGTTGAGTCTTTTAAGTTATCTGTTGGAAAAAATGTACCAATTGGGTGTGTCACCCAAGAAGACTACAGGTTCTTGCCAAAGCTGCATTTGTTGCCAACTGCATCCTGTCACTTTTATTTATTCAAGAGCAAGACCTAAAAAACCCACTCTTTTTCATGGTAGAAAAGGAATTAACTTCCAATTAATTCCGTCCTTCCTCTGGGATCTACCTGTGTATCCCAAAATGAGGAACAATAAAAATTACTTCATATGTTATTTTGAGTGCCACATATACTATATACAGCCCGCTCACCTCAGCCCGTTCAGAGACCAATTCTTATATGTATTAAACATATTTTTTTCTGGCTTATTACGGAACAGAAAAATATTCAGATCCAAATGTTAAAATGGGGCACATTTTATTAACACTGAAAGCAGTAAATTATCTTTGCCTATGAAATGAGAATGAGCAATTTCTGCTGAACTCTTCCTGACTTGCCCCTTCACTAGGATACAGTGTTTTCTAATTTCTCAGAGGGCCCTGGTTCCATTAAGGGCGAGAACTGTTTTAAAGCTGTAATGAAAGCCATACATAGCTGAAATTCAAGGAGAGGAAATGCCCTAAATTCTATTTCAGTAGCTCATCTAGAGCTATTTTCAGTTTTATGTTTATAAGAATGTCAATTAACCTAGAGACTAGGACACACATGGAAGAATAGAGATGAAGTGGATATCATTTTAACACACTGAAGCCAGCTAGTTGGACCTAATCCGTCTTTATAGAAACATGATTTACATAAGAAGCTGCCCTGTGTTGCCTAATTTAGTTCTCAAACAGCTTGGTGATTTAAATGCTCTTTCCTTTCAATGTCATGGGACAGCGCTGGTCAAAGTTCCAGAAATATTAAAACTTAAAAAATCAGAGGAAGAAATGAATATGCTGGAAGCGTGCTACCATCAGCTTGATTTCTCTGACACCTTTCAGAACTGGTGATTACTTTGGCATGTATTTGGTGGTAACAATAATAGCAGTAATAATAACAATACCCTTAATCAAGGTGTAACTCTACAATTCAGTATCAGTGTTGTCACTTCTTTGCCTAGCTTATGCTGAAGTTGGAGATCCAGGCAAGCTAGATATTCAGCATGTTTTTTGTTATGAAAAGAACTCAACATCAGGCCTGCGACGCTACTTTTGCAAGGATGGGAAGCAACCCTGTTCAAGGTTAAAAAGAATCGTGGTGTCCTGGGTTCTGCTGGGATAGGGTTAATTTTTCACAGAAGCTGGGAGGTGGGCATAGCCAAAGGGTTATTCGATGCCATGCTGACATCATGCCCGGGATATAAGGGGAAGCTAACCAGGAGAGGGGTGGGGGTCTTTTGTGAAGCTCTTGGTGGTGAGGTTTCTGTTGTATCAGTGTTTTCACTGTATTCTATATCTTATTATTATATTCTCCTTTTTCTCTTGTTGTATTATTAAAAGCTGTCTTTACCTCAACTTACGTTTTAAAAAATGTCGTTTCCCCAACTCCCTTTTTTTTTTTTTTTTTTTTTTTTTATCCTTTCCCCCATCTTACTGGGAAGGGGAAAGGTGGGCAGGGGAGGGCAAGGAGCGACTGAGTGGTGGTGGCCCTGACCCAAGACAAGTGGGTACTACAGGTCTTTCTCATTTGAATGCAGAGTAGTGTTCTTTTCTGGAGAAAAAACAAGGCAAAAAACCTGTGTATGTGAAATCCGCCTCCATTTGACAAAATGTCATGCCTCACCAACTTCTTTTATGAGATCTTTTATAGTAAATATAAGATGCAAAGTCATCATGTAATAATGGTTGAGACTTTTTTGTTTGTTTGTTTAATATGATATGGATCCGCACATATTTTTCCCCTCACTTACAATGTCATCACTTCTAGTAGTAATTTTTTTCTTCTTTCCCTTGATTATTGCATTAGTGCTACGGGATGACTTCCGCCAAAACCCTACAGATGTTGTGGTGGCAGCTGGAGAGCCTGCCATATTGGAGTGCCAGCCACCTCGTGGGCACCCTGAGCCTACCATCTACTGGAAGAAAGATAAAATCCGTATCGATTTTAAGAGCGTATCAGTGTGAGTACAACTCAGATGGTTGTCTATAGACATGGCTTGCATCGAAGCCCCACAGCTGAGTGCAGCACAACTTTACAGCTCTGTAGCCTTTCCCGTAGAGACTCAGCATTGTTCTCAGCAGTTTGCCTCTCTGAGCATTCCCAAATGAGGAGGGCAAGGTTGTTTATTCCTTTGATTTGGGTCTCCAACTTGAACTTCTTGGGGCTTGATTTGTATAACCGGTGTAACGGAGGTCTGTTAGAGGTGTAGATATGGTCATGTAAGGTGCTCTGTTAGATGGGGGCTCAGTGGATGTCTTTGATTTGGCCTTACCTTTTCTAGATCTCCGTTCACTGAAATGAGATCTCGGTTCAGTGAAATAAGAATATCAGACCTTATATCAGAGAGGTGTTTTAAAGATAAGATCAATCATATCTATGAAGTACACAAATCACTCTGTGGGAAAAAAACCAACAGTTTACGATAATATTGGTAATATTGTATTCAGTGTAGTAATTGGCATTTGTATTCTAAATGAAGGCTGAAGTTATACTCTAAAGAATGATTGTTCCTAAATAGCAATACATATTGAGTAAATGAGTAATGCTGGATGAATTCTGTGACAGTTCATTCCGTGTTCTGAATGAAAAAGGATCCAGCAGAAATACCTAACTTATCAAGTGATTAGAAATTACATCGCAATATGTGCAAGCAAATGGGGTAAATTAAGGGTGCAGGGACACATTTTGTTCCTAATTTTTAAATGCTTAGCTTTTCACTATTAATATTCCTTCAATAAAGTTTTATGTTGTATGTAATGATATGCAAATCATTCAGTGCTGACCTTATTCAATATGGAAGTACTATCAGAAAGCTTGTTTATGCCTAAGGAGTATTTCAAGCTAAACAATCTAAGTAGTTGCTATTTGCTGTCTCTGCTAGGGTCTAGAGTAGAGGAAGGAAGAGAGGCAGGGAACTGGTAGTCATTCCCTGACTCTCAAGTGTCTTTGGCTATATTCCTAGCTTATTCTGAAGCACCCCATTGTCTGGCTTTTGATACTGTGACTTCACAAGCTGCAAATTTGTTACTTTATTTCTTTCAACTACCCTGCTCTTTCACTCCATGAGCACCCTTTGTAGCCAAGAAAATGTTAAGTCTTAAGGGAGTCAGATGAATTCTCAATTTGGGCTAGATTCAGTCTGTTTGCATCAAGCAAAAGAGAAAATTTGTCTTAATCAAAGAACAAGGAAACTCTTTAGACACAAGTAAAATAAAATGAACTAAATAAAACTAAGTAAAATTGCCTTTTTCTTGAGAGAGATGTCAAGAGTGCTTTACATCATGCAAGATATACAGGCACTCTGCATTGCCATAGAGGCAGCAAGAAATGTAATCTTTGAAATGTAAAGCATCTGATGAAAACCAAAGAAAAAAACTGAACTGCAGTTAAAAACAGTTGTTAGGATCAAATGTGTTCTAGAACAGCTTAAAAATATTTAAGTATATTGTTTTATAATTTTAAAGTCATACATTTATTTACAAACAAAACTTTTGGATGCCTTATTTGTGGAACTTGCTGCCTGAGAAGCTTTTTTCTGATATCTTTTGTTTATCTGCAGTTAAAAATATATTCCTTGTTTGAAACAGATACGTGGTGGGAAGCTGATGATCTCCAACACAAGAAAAAGTGATGCCGGCATGTACACTTGTGTTGGAACAAACATGGTTGGGGAGCGAGACAGCGATCCAGCAGAACTGACTGTCTTTGGTAAAGAGACTCAAGCTTTTGTTTCCTTTTCACTACAATTACACTGAATTGACGTGGGTCACTCATCAAAATCTGAGACAAAACAAGGTTAACAAAACATGATAGTACTACTTATTAAGCTGCATTTCACAGTTTTTGAAGAAGACCAGGTTTCAAAGGCTGCAGTTTATAGTTATGGAGCTGTGATGGCTCAACATGTTCTTTCTAAGCACATGGATGCGATCTAATTGGAGGTCCTTAGTGATACTCGTGCACTCAGAGACGGTAATGCCGGACATAATGCTCTCCCTCACAAAATTGCCCAGTGTAATTAAGCTGCTTCTGATACAGTTGACGATGCCTGCCTGACAGAGATTTGGACCAGTATTGCCTATATAAATAATTCCTTATTCCTGTGGGGCTGTGAAGTCAAACCTTTGTAGGAGAGCACAAAAGAGCTCAATTGATCAGTAAAAAGTTGTTGGAGAAAATCCCAAGATCAACTTTTTGAATATATAGAGATACTTTTGTAATTTGTTTTTTAAAGGGAATGAAACAGCTTTTCATCCCGTAAGCCAAGGCACCATTTAGGTTTTTGGTGCTGCTGAATGAATCAAAAATGAATAGGTTTCCTGTGTGAAAGAGCTTCCAGACCTGCTGGCCAAGGCAAGAAGTTGTTAGGAACATTTGCCCTATTGTTAGGCTCTAGAGCAAGAATAGAGTAATACTGAACCCAGAGCTAGATCCATCCTGCTATCAACTGGGTAAGAAGCAAAGCTGCAAAATCCTGCTGTGGTACAACCTGCAGTCATGACATTTCTATTAACCATTAGCTGTGGTTTTGTAGGAGTTAGTCAAGAGGTCTTGAGCAAACAAAATAAAATCAATAAGGAAAAAAACCCCTCACTGCTAAAGAAAACACAGATCCATACAAAAGAGAAAGAGAAATATTGTTAATGTTCCCTCCTGCTACACCTCTTTGATATCCTTGATACAATACCAACATTCCAAACAAGACTGCTTGTAATTTGAGTAAGACTTTCTGTAGAAATCCTAAGGTCCTTTCTGAAGCAGATGCTCCTAATTTTTTTTGACTTCTGCCTAATATGGTGCACTGGAAAACCGAGTTACACACATTGCCATCTATGTTTACATGTATGTGAAATTACACATTTTTTTCTCCACTTCAAAAAAAAACATATTATGGGATTCACAAAAGGCATAGAAAAGTTTCTGATAGACAAGATCTGTGGGTGACTGAGAATTTGCTGCCTTCCAGTATTACAAGACTGTAAAGGCTTCCACTCCACTTAGTTTATTGTGGATTCATGGAAGCATATGACTTTTAAAGACATAAGTAGTATACCTTGCAAAAAAAAAACCAAAAAACCAAAAAAAAAAACCAAACAAAAAAAAAACTACCAAAAAAACAAACCTCAGATGGGATCTCTATCAAATTATTAAGCCCTTTACAGCCAATCTGTTGAAATTGTGCCTTTATACAGATGTGAAATAGACATGACATATCTTCTTCATCAGTTTAAGTACTGATAATCTCTGTGGATAGCAAGCGGATTGCAGTCCTAAGCTACAAAGCCTTAAGAAATCCTTAAGAAAATAATTTGTTAAAAAGCATTGAACTGTAGGAGTAAAAACTGAAATATGCATGTAATTTCATATCCTGCAGAGCTACAAAAAGTATTAGGTTTGTCTTGATACGTAAAATAATACATAGACAATTACAATATTCTAAATTTTTTTACAGGATTTAGTCAGAGCAATCAACTAATAAAATACAATCGAAACCTATTTCATGAATTCTGAACAAAATCAGCAATAAGGGAAATTAGATGTTTTAATTCTTCTTGTGTTAGTTTACCTAAAGAAAATTGTATCAGAATTTCCTTTCCTATCTGGGTATCTTCCTATTTAAAATTCCTCTTCTATCTAGGTATTCCCTTCCTATTTTCCTTGTTGCTGTGCAAGAATAGCATGCAGGAAGCAGGTGCTCAGGTTATGATCTGCTGTTTGACAGGACAGTTCGACTGTCCTGTGCCCATTTCCTGGCTGCCACCTGGCCCTGGAGCTCTATGTTGGTGTATTGGGCTCACTGTATAGATGTGTTCAGGTTAGTCCCGGTCCACTTCATTCAGAAGGAGGTGGCTTGGCTTTGCCTTCCACCAGCAGAACAGTTGCATTCTGTTCCTGGACGCCAGGCAGCAGCTCGTGTGTGGGTGGATGCATGTGGAGTTCACTGGAGGTTATCCATGAGGTTTCCAGGAAGCCATGTATCTACTGGAGAGTACGATCAGTCTAAGCATGCACAATAAATCCAATAAATCCAGCAACTCCAGGAAACATCAGATGGGCTGTGACTTTACTGAGCACAAGCAAAACCATGGTTCATCTGTTACATCCACAGCCTTCCTCTCATATGATTCACAGGTCTGGGGAACATGGGAATAATGCAAATGTTGAGGAAAATATACTAAAAATATAATAATACTTATATATTGTCCACATGCTCAACTTTAACTGTTTTGAACATATTTGAAAATGGGCTTTATAATTAAAAGGAAGATATCTTAGCTAAGAGACTTAGAGAATTTAATAAAGTGGCTGGCAAGCCTACAGCTGGTGCTGATTCTGCAGAGGAATGTGTATTAATTAGCTGATTATTAATATGTCTATTCCTTTTCCAAGTAACAAATCCCCAAATCCTTTCCATAGTGTGAAGGGGGCCTTAGTACTCTTCACAAGGTACTAAGCCACTCTGCAGGAAAAGGAACTGCTTCATACTAGTTCTCAGATGTTTCCAGGAATCAGCCACTTGTTACTTTTGGCTTTGAAAGTTTTTCTGTAATATCTGAAGTTAATTTCTGCATGTGACTCATGACAGATCTCTGGCTCCCTGTACAGTAAATTTAGCTTGAGGCATTGCCTCTGGAAAAACTGAGTCCATGTGGTGGTAACTGGTGGCCTGAGGGAACAGCATGGGAGCCTAGCCTAAAAGATTACACCTTTCCTGAGCTTAAAAAAATAAAATAATATAAAATGGGCAATAAGAACCTTGGAAAGAAGTAGGAGGAGAAAATGAAAGTTTCCCATGTGCAGAATACATCCACTTGGCCGGGTACCCATTCAATAACTTTCGTGTAGAGATAGTTGTGGGTAATAGAACTTTCACAAAACAAGTAATTTTGTTTTTTCAACCCTGTCTGCATAGGAAACTTAGTTTTCAACATTGAGGCACTGCTAACAGCATACTGTTAGTGTCTGTGCACATTGCATTTCTTTTGTTCCCAAGGCATGATTCTTCTACGAGCATTTGGCAAAATTGCCAAACTTTCACAGTAAAATATCATAAAGCAAACTGATTATATAGGCAGTGCTTCCCAAAATTATTCCTGTGTTTTGAAGCTGGCAATGATGCATTACATTTTGTTAGTCTTCTTTTTCAAGCACTACTGCTAGTTTTTGCCTTTATGAGGCTTCAAGGTGTAATCTTAGAGTGGAGCAAGAAGACAGACTCTGTCACAAGGTTGAAGCTGGCCTTTAAAGAAAGTTAATAATTAATCCATCAATCCTAACATTCACAAAAAGAGGCAGTGTAGTGCTTTGTTATTATGGACACACTATTCTAAAGGCCAAATTCAAAAGTGTAAGTGATACAAATTAGGCTGCTTTGCTTGTGTTTGGGCTCATAGCCTTTGGCTGAACAGAATTAAAGCAAGATGCAAAACAGAAACAGTTGTATTCCAATTTGTAAGAAAGCTTGGTTTGTGAATACATAACATGGAGCCAGAAATTAAATTAAGTAAGAAGTTGAAGTTAAACTTCTATCATTTTTTCTTACTACTGCACTGTTCTCAGATAAGTTTCAAGTTGTTTTAACTATTTCAGACTCCTCTTTGTTCCTTTGGACATAAAATGGTATGTTTGAAGAGAATGTACAAAGGTTATATCTTGTATATTGATTCTGGAGCTCAGCGAAATCAATGAAAGCCTTAATATATCAACTTCAAGAGGCTGGCATCAAGCAGTGGAAAAAGATATATTTTGAAGAGCCTCAAAAGAATGTAAAGCGTAACTGAGAAGAGTACAAATGTCTTAAAAGATATGTCAATTCAGACATATTAAAGATTGTTTTGGATTAATCTTTCATTTTAGCTTTGGTACCTGAACCTTTTTTCAGCTAATAAGGTCCTATGGGATGAAGAGATTTTTTTGTCTGATGCTCGAAGATGTATTTGTGTTTGATGTTCTGTAGTCATTGTCAGGCTGAAAGATATACCATAGTTCCAGAAAGAGTATACTATGATGACATGATGTTAGAGGAAAAAAAATCCAAAAATCCCTTAATGAAGATGTTGTGACCCATTTTACCTTCCTGATCTCTGACTGTGCGGAAGGTGTTAGCAGAGAGGGTTGTCCCATCATATCCTGGAAATTAGACCCAGAAGCTTTCCCAAACATATGGAAAATCTACCAAAACTGGATATACATTCACAGTTCAAGACAGAGAAGTTGGAAGTGTGTATGTTATCCTTCAGAGAAAAGCTCCCCCTGTTTTTCTTCAAATCCATGTTTTCATCACTTGCAGGGTACTTGTGGCACTTTGCAAAAAGACAATTTGTCTTTGCAGTATTTGTTATCCACAGATACTCACAAGCTGTAATAGGATAATGATACTTCTGTGAAAAAGGGTCTGATTTGGTCTTCAAAGTCCGTATCTAATGCTCAGTAAAAACTGAAATTTACACAGTTGTAGGTGTACGTAAAAGGAGAAAAACACTAACAACTGATAAAAATCATTCTGCTTTACTTGCGTGTGCCTCTTAATAGTGCTCTGTGCCTTAACTGTGCAAGCTCATCGCAACTTGGGTGCTGCTTAGAGTGTAGAAGTTTGCAATGTGGAAGAATGTCTTTAAATATAAAATTGTCTGCTTTTGCAATTGTATTTTCATTTGTTTGGCCAACATAGGTAAATTTAGTGTGATCCTAATATCCTGTCTTCTTCCACATCTTCATTTTTGGCGGAGAGCTTTACTTTATCTGGATCATGCTGCACTTACTGAAATATCTACACTCCTGACAGCACTCTGAAGTGAAACTTACTTCCAGCCATCTAATGTTTCTTTTTTTTTTCTTTTACATCAGAGCACTAAAGTGAAAAAATCTTTTAACTATTTACTATTAAATCCTTCCCCAAAGCCTTTTAATTTGTGTTTTAATACTTCGTTCTAGAACACAAAAAACAGTTTAAAAAATGATGCCTCCTCTCCAGCAAAGACAGAGAAAGCAGTTCTAAATCAGATTGAGCCTCTACATTATGGGGACCATCAAATCCTTCACTCTAGAAGTTGCCTCAGCAGAGAAAATATATTAGGATAGTTAGGATCATTTTAATTAGATTGAGGTCCCATATATGGCTGTCTAACTTTTTGAGGAGCAGAGAAAGGTCATTAATACATCTGATGGTCATCTGAGTCTCTCTAATAGACTGTGATACTCAGACCAATTGTTAAATAGAGGAAAAATTGAATTCTGGGGTTAACTTGTGTCAGCACCAAAAGTAAGGAAAAGATTTTCCTGTGTTTCTGGTTGGGATCAGCTCTGTAAGTTTTCTTGCAGCGTAGATCTCAAGCACTGCAACAGATTGTAGGTGTGTGTCCCAATTGCATTAATAATCCCCTTTTATAACTGCAAGCAAAGTTTATTCTGAAGTTATAAAGGTCACCCTAGTAATAGCACAACTGGTTGACATGGCATATAACCGTGACCTATTTTATAGTTCTCTTCAAGGATTTTTAATATTCATTAGAGAAAGTCTGGGAAGTAGGTACTTTATTTACTCAGTGAAAGCTTATAAAACAGCCATATTAAATTTTTTATATATATCTATGATTTTAATTTATTACTTTTTCTTGTTGTTTCTCAAAATATATTGTGTTCTCAAAGCTGTTGACAGAGTAACAATGTTTAATTATACCACAAGGCTTTATTTATGAGCAAAGTATTTCAAAAGGAATTTTTTTTTTCTCAAGTGTAGGTTTGAAACTAAAATTGACCTGTCTGTTTGAAGAAATCTTCTTTATTTAGCTTGCTTGGGCAAGCAGCACTCTGTCTCCTGAGAGATTAACATTGTAAACAAGTTATGCAGGTGACTCAAATCCAGTTAATCTCACATAAAGAATGTTAATTGCATTGGCAATGGCATTCACTCTGATCGTTTTATAGCTGTATAATTAGCTATGGGACATATTCAAAGGGTTGTCTGAGTGATACAAATACAGGAAACAACATGAGAGATAACTTGTTCTTTCCTGATTCACACTGTGCAATGCAGAGGTGATGGAAAAATAGCAGTTACTGGTATTTGCATGTCCTTGCCAACTGGGATCTCTACTTAACATAGCCACTTATTTTCTGGAAAATTCTTAACTGTTTTGAAAAATATGCAGTTCGAGAAGCTAATCTAAAACAAACATGTATGTATGTATGCTCCTAAATTGCCTTGATATGGAATCGAGTGATTCAACTAATGACCTTTGGGCCATTGATTGTCTCGTCATCTGGGTTCTTCTCAAAATGTGATAGGAATTTATTTTCTCACCTCCTGTATAGAAGCTTTTACAGTCACAAGTAGCAATTTCATAAATATGCATATGTTAGTTTCTTAGCTGTTCACAGGTAGCTTTTATAAATACGGTCTAAAATATTTTTTGTTTGCAGACCAAGCCAATGTACAGGCACATGCAGAGCTGTTTAAATGGATGGACTAGGGTCTCTAAATCACCTATGAGGATGCTGATCTGGATCTAAATTTCTTGGTTTCAGATCATCTCTTAAAACACAAATACCAAAATGTAGGGTGTATTGTGTATGAGCTCTTGTTAGAAGAGAAGCTGTGAATAAGATGCTGTTGCAAACTTACAGAAATTTTCATTAAGATATTCCCTTCTAGATCCACATAATTATAGACAGGCCAAGTGCATTGCTTAGCATTAAGGTTAACAACTCATACCTTTGTTACTTTGTCCAGTTTTAATAAGTTTGTCAAACTAAAAGGTTTTGTCCAAAATTTTCCATTCCTGATTGGAAAGCTATTTTTTCATAATTGCCAAAATAATTAATTCTTGTCTAAGAATGTTGAAGTTCCTGCAGTTTGGAGGTGAAAGGAGTAATTGGATGGAAATTGAGAAGGATACGAAGGAGAGGAATGGAGGAAGCTTTTTGTCCTGAGGAATGCAGGTCCCTCATATTGAATAACAGGGACTTAAATTTTGATGGGAAATAGCTGCACTATGCCAGAGCAATTTTTTGCTTGTCCAAAGAATTTTCACTAAACTTAGCCAATTATGCACCTCTCTAAAAAAAAAGTTAGTAAATCATCAATTCATACACCAGGGACACCAGGTAAAATACAGTCTGAATAGCATTTTCCTGCAACTGCACTGTACTCCTGCTGCTGTCGCTCTCCTGAGATGATGCTTGGTTACTTCAACAGATTTTTCTTGTGTTAATATTGTGGATGAGCTGTATCTGGATGGCACAGAGAAAAGAAGCTCCAGTTCAAGCATAGTTCAAACACACAGTGGAGTACAGGCAGTTTGCTGTGAGGTACAAAGACGTGAGAGGCATGGATAGTTGGAAGGGAGACTGGACTTGTGACCTTGCTGGGTTCCAGCTGTGAAAAGCAATATTCTGGGCTAGAAGGAGATAAATCGGCTAAGGAAGCAGTCAGCAGCTAGAAAGAGCTGGCACAGCCAGTAGCTGGAATAGAAAGGGGCTTGAGGCACTCACAGGCTGGCAAAGTCATACAGGTGAGGGCAGGAGCAAACCTAGCTGGAGATTGTGAAGGGTCAGGAGCCCACATGCACAGGGGAGGAAAATATCTGAAGAAGCACACTCAGGACAGGGAGCTGTAGTGAAGGTTGTATATGGCTTGTGCACAGACTTGAAACAGGGAGTAAAGACTGAGATTTGAAGGTATGGAGAGAGACTAGAACTAAATTTACTTGCCCAAATACTGCTGGAACCTGCAGGTCACAGGCAGGACTAGGAACAGGACAAAAGCAATGGCTTGGTAGAAAGGGGGAGAAGAGTCTCTGCCCATTAGATGTCTGTTTATCTCTAACATCTGGAAAAGTGCTATAGATTCTTGAGCGTGTCTATTCTTCTGCTGGCAAAATATGTTTTTCCCTGCCAATAGGTCCCCCTGCTAGTATCATGGAATTCCTATGTGATGCTGTCACCCATTTACATAATTATTAACAGATGGTTTTATATTCCTTATTTTCTGACCTAGTATTCTGATTTGTAAAAGTGATGAAAATTTTATCAGCTGCAACTGAATTCAATGGAAGCTGAGCTTTGAACAGACAAAATTACTGCTAAATTCTCAAAAAAAAAAAAAATGTCAGTTTTGTGTTTCAGGTTGAGCATTGAAATTTAGCAGATATTTTTTACCTTACTTTCTTAGATCTCCATCACACCTCAAGGAGGACCTGTGAAAATAAATGATTTTTTTATTAAGCATTAAGATAGGTGTAATGGAGGTCATGAGGAGACTAATAATTCCATCTCTGAAGTGAAGTTTGAGTAGTATGACAGGAGGCCACCCACTAAATGGTACTACTGAAGCAAAATATTAAACATCTGCTCATTAAATGAATGCCAACAATCTAGAGATGTTTGGGATAAAAACAGTATGTGATCATATAATTGCAACCAGTCCTACAAGGCATAACTAGAAAGGGAGTGATTAAAGGGCACATGGACAGCCTTAGTTCTGGCACTTCTTGCACTGAGGTGCTGCGTGCTTAATTTTGCAACCTTATTAGTGTTCCTCTAATTTATTATTATTATTATTATTTGAGTATCATAAACATGGATAGCCAGCCGTAAACTCAGCTCTGTAGTTATCAAGACAAACTGCCTGAGTCAGAATCTGGTATTGCTTACATCTGTGTGAATTTTGAATAACTTTTTAAGTGACATCATCCCCTTCAACTTTCTGAGAATGAAATGTGAAACATAGTCTGTAACCGGTTTTAAATGTCTTTATAATAAATACCTGTTTTGAGTGGTAATACTGCCTTGTATAAACCAAGTCTTATAATGGTTTGACTCTAGCATAAATAATTTATGACAATAAAAGCATGGTATGGCTAGGAGAGGACAGAGCAAAATTTATGCAATCCAAAAGCAACTTGGAAACTAACCCCAGTGACATCCTTTCAAATGAAATTACCGGTACTTTGAGTTTGTACCAGTATAACTGAGATCAGGTTGTGGTTCTGCATCTGGATTTTAAGCAGGCCTGTACAACATTATGATGATTAATACTATTTGTAGCTGTGCAGGCTAACATAACAAGGGTAAACAGAACTTGTTATTCAGACCTTAATTTAGTTTTCCATGGTGAAGTTAGTGATGGGGGATCAGGGAAGCTCTGACCTCTGTACAATAGTCCACAATTGCCTGAGATGCATAACACAGTTTACATTTTCCTCTGAAGTATCAAGATATTTATTATTGCCAAGGCAGTGATCTCCACTGGTAGCCCATGTATTGCTCAAGCAGGTGGGAGCTTTTAGATCACGCTCTGTTTGTGCAGCAGTGCAGAGCCAAAACATTCCCAGGGAAGGGCATGGCCTTGGAGACCTCTCCACTGGCGTGGCAGGTGGGAAGTTGGTGCCAGCACAGCCTTCCTTCTGGTGGCATTCAGCTCTTGTGTGAGGGCTGGGTGCGACAGCCACCACCTCTCCCCACCCCGGCAGTCGTCTTCTGGGCTCTTTATGCACATCATCACTTCCACTTGTCTGAATTTGTGGAGCTCAGCCTCCTTTCTTCATTCTGTGAATGTGTAAGCAAAAAGATGCTGAAAAGTCAAAAGTGTTCATTTCCACCCTCTGACTCAACAAGGAATTTTAATGTCTCTTTCAAGAACGGCCCACGTTTCTCAGGCGACCGATTAACCAAGTGGTGCTGGAGGAGGAGGCCGTGGATTTCCGGTGCCAGGTGCAGGGGGACCCCACACCCACAGTCCGGTGGAAGAAAGACGATGCAGACTTACCAAGAGGAAGGTGAGAGCAACATTCATGTTCCCCACGCTTTCAAATTTCAATTGTTGAGCAATGCTGGAATCTCTCTCTACTACTTATCGTTTCTTATTTGACATTATGGGCAAGATTTATTTCCCATGTTACTGGTCTTTGACACTACGAAACCTGTTCCAGAGCCAGCTGAGCAGGGAAGCCCTGTCTGGGTTGAATTGTCCAGGTAATGGATTCCTGTGTAAGGAAGAAAAGTGATGCGTAGGTGTTGTGAGCACATGGGTATTCACTGAATTTTATGGAAAAAAAGTAAAGCTGTTCTAGGAATGGACTAGTGATGATAGCCTTCATAATAACATGCTGATACCAAAAGGGAGAAAACTTGGCCAGGGAGTTGCAGAGATGCTCCATTACTCTATCAGGAAGCAGAGCGCATGGTAGGCTTTGCTGACTCTTTGGCTTGTGTCTGTTAAGTCTCAGAGATAAACCTACCTCTTGAGGAAACAAAAAAAAAACAAACTAGCAGAAGTGGAAAACAAAGATGGAATCTGGAACAGGCCCCTTGCGTTCAAGAAAGATTCGCTTATTCCGGAACAAATGTGGAGAAAATTCCAGAGTGAGCAGGGGGTGAGAGTCTGTCCTATAAAAGGACATTCAATTAGCTTGGCTCCTTTCGGCTAACAGAACAGAGTTAGGTCCTCGGTTTCTGGAACTCTTTTTAGTTTTGATGCTGAATCATTATTACATTAAAAAATCTTAACACAGAAACAGGTCTGGGAACAGGAATAAGAACCCAATGAATCCTCCTGGCCCTGTGAGTCATTTTTGCACAGTGCTTTTAATTTCAACAGGAAACATGAACAGTGCCTTTTTTTACCCCCACCACAGCTGATTGTTCTTTTCCATCAGTGGTGGTTATTCCTGGGATGTTGCCAATGGAATTTGAAGAAAGGAAAAAAAAAAATCTAAATCTTCAACAGAGTGCTTTAAACATTGGACTTACATAGGCTAGATGCCAGTGTTATTTCTGCTCCTCCAATTGTGATCTTAAAAAAAGAGCAACTGGAATGGTGTTTGTGGCTAGTTCGTGTCAGTGTATATTAAGTGAGCTGTGACTGTGCTACTAGACTGGGCCTAACGAAAACAAGTTAGATGTTGCTGACTGCTTTCTTTATCACAGTGTGGTTTATGTCTTCAAACCAACAAGGTGAAAAATGTGGTATGACTGTTACCTGGCAGTCTTCATCCACTTGCTAAATACGGTGTTTAGTGTTGTATACACTTTAATAAAAACCAATGGCAAAATTCCTCAGAGTCATACAGCAGCTAGTCATGTTTGCGTCTTGGGTTGATAGCTTTTGTTTCTCAATTTCTAAATCTTTAACAAAATCCCAAAACTCACATTGGAGAATACCTGTTTTAGTTTCCACATCCTCAACTCTGTAAGATGACTTACATGAGCATGCAATTCTTCAGTTAAATATATTAATGTAATGATCCATAATCTAGAAAAAGCATTTCTGTATAAGTAGAGATATGTATAAATATAGAAATACTTGTATTTTAAAATTAATTTCATTGCAATTTAAAACAAAGTTTTAAATGGCAGCTATTTTGATAATTATATGATAGATACATAGGTATGTATTACATAAAACATTATTTTGAAGAGCAGACTTTTGGATACCAGTATGAATTTTTTTCTTTGCTTGCTATTTAGCTATGTGTTATAGAGTAGTCCGTAGTAAGTACACTGTGCTTCTATGATTTATTCTTATTATTGTGCTGCTTCTGTTGTGTTAAATCATGTCTACTTCTAGGTCTCATAAGCAGAAGTAATAGATGATGAACCAACAGTGCCTTTGATTAAGTGTCACTTTTATTAGGGTTTTTTAATGACTATGTTCCTTTTTTTCTATTATATCTTACTGTGAAAAACATAGTAATATGTGCTTTGAGGTCATTTTTTTCTGTTCATTCATACTGTATTTCTAAGGAAGAAGAAATGAAATAGGAAGAGTTTTCACTGGGCTTTTAGGTGAAAGAAGGTAAGGTTTGCCAGATACATTCTGATAATAATCAACTTCAGGCTCAGAAAATACAATGTTTTGCAGTGGTTTTACACTGCTGTTTAACATTTCATTACCCATGTTTTGGCATCTTAGAAAGTGGGGGTATATCTTCATTTATGTCTGCTTCCCAGAACATCATAGGGATGGATGAGGAAGGGGCAAGGTTGCAGAATCCCACAGTAGAGACCACCATGGGTGATAGAGGACTGCCGCTGCCCATGTAGTAGATTACCACCACCTGAAGCCACATGGATTGTGGTCATCTAGTAGAGTCTAACATCTGCACTTCAAAAGCAAATGCCTCTGATCAGGACTGTATGTTTTCTTTTCCAAAACGTATCATTTGTGTAGCAAGATCCATGAACAGAGTCTTTACTGTCCAAAAAGTGGAAATTTCCAAATCATGCTGCATGATGCTTAATCAAGGCAGATAGATAAACTTGGAACATCTAAAAAAAAAGCTATTTTTTTTCCTGGATTTTTTTAATGCAAGCAAAGAAATTTGCCCAGGTATAGTCTGAATGAATGGATGATGAAAATTATAATATAGCAATTTTATAAATTAAGAAGAGAATTTCAATTATTTTCCTCTTTAATGAAACAGGAGATTTTTTTTTCTTTTTTGAGGTAAAACCAAAATTAGCTTTTAACTTCTGAGCTCCTGTATTTTAAGAATTTTAACATCTACAGTGAAATATGAAACCCTTAAGTAATTCCCTTTGTTTTTCCTTTTGCGAACAGAAATCCTTCTTCAGACCAGATTTCTGCAGCTATTTGTCTTATAGCTTTCCATATCAATTTCCTGTTTTTACAGCTAATGACCTTCTTTGCACATCTATCTGGTTTGGGTTTTTTTTCAAGAATTTCCTTTTGGCTTCATCCCTAGATTACAAAGCAATTATAGCAGGTTCCTGTTTCAGCAATTATTGCAAATTTTAAATTTTGTCTATTGTTAGTTCAGTTTTCAAAAGCCTCCAGTTCAGTGATTGCAAAGTGTGATAAACTGAATTTTTGTACATATTTTCTTTCTGTAATTTGCTCCTGGTGAATGCCAGAATCACTGATATTGAGTCCATAGTCTTTCAGAAATCCTTCTTTGTTCTTCTATCTTACTTCTTTTTAGCTTTTTTAGTGACACATGTGAAAGCAAAGAGAAAAGTAATCACAGTAATTTCTAGTGACAAATATAAACAGTATTGCTCTACCGATTGGTGCATTGAGTAATAATTGGAAAATAATTTCAGGCTGTTACAGTTTTAATTATAAAGGTCCCTGATGAACTGTAAGCATCTCCATTTGCAATTGGATTGAATAAAAAAAAAATAATCTTCTAAAGAAATTAGTACGCTTGAAAATATGGCTATTTAAAAAATTTAATTTAGCCATTTTTTTGAATTGTCTATGTAATTACCCAGAAATTTATGAATAACCATGATTTAAAACTGAGAACAGATGGACATAGGTTTATTTTGAGGGTGCAAGGCTTCATTGCAAATTTTAACTGTTTTGAATTGACGGTCTAAAACGGCTATGATAGTCTATATTTTGAAGTTAGAACCTTAAACTGGTTCTTATAGTGGAAGTTTTCAAAATGAAAAATAGATCTCACTAACAGTCAAAGAACATTGACTTTAGACTGACTTGAGATATCAAATACCTTAGTACGTATCACAGAACTCTTCCATGTAGCTTTCAGGAGGAATTAAGAAAACTATAAGAAGGACCAGGTGGAAACAGTGCTGTGGTTTATGTATGCTGTTTTCATAGTTCTTTTACATTGTTGTGATAATGAATTAACTAAATTCTTCAGACTTGAAAATTCTATTTAGAGTCTAATCCAATGACAGCAAATTAATAATTTGCGATTAAAAATGTTGATACTGCATTCACAGGGAGAAACAGAGTACAGTGTGAAGCCTGGGGTGGGTAAAGCTTTTTTTCCAGAAGCTGTCCATTTCAAATCAGTGACCCAAGACTGAAATGCATTGTGAATCAAGGGTAGAGGCGCATGGTGTATATTTTATTTTAATTGCTCTAAAAATTCAGCATCACACTATAGCTTCCACAGTACACAAAGGCTAGGGAATAGTTAATCAAGTATGACTCATGTCAAACTACTGGAGGTGAACAGGATATTGTGGGGTCACCAGTCTTA
Source organism: Pterocles gutturalis (assembly GCF_000699245.1). Classification (NCBI taxonomy): domain Eukaryota; kingdom Metazoa; phylum Chordata; class Aves; order Pterocliformes; family Pteroclidae; genus Pterocles; species Pterocles gutturalis. The sequence continues at coordinate 118,995 of NW_010122685.1, read as the reverse complement.
TGCCTTTCGCTGAAATATTAGGTTCACTAATTCATGAATAGAGTTTTTTTTTTCGTTATAAATGACACAAGGAAGCAGCACAAAAATTATACTAAAGTGAATCGGATAATTGTGCCTCTGCAGAAGGACCAGCACCTATTGAAAATGAAATAAAAATTGTCTTTATACGTTGAAGTGTTTTTCCAGCCACATGTTCAGGTAGCTTTCACTTTGATGTCTGCTTGGCAGAAATAAGAGATTATACTTTTCTGCTAAGAAGCTGATGGTCTCCTGTGTGGTAAGGAACTCAATATGGCCTGGATTGACTTTTGATTCATTTGCTTTTTAGTCCTGGTAACAGGAAGAAAGTGATATTATTTGAGAGCCTCCAGTATGAGAGTGGCTATGACTAGCAATTTAATAAAATTTGAATAAGGTTTGTACAGTGTCTTCATGTCTTCAGATTTTCTAGCGAAGCCAAAGAGAGCAGCTGCATAGACTGTAATTACATAGCAAGTAATATGGATTTTTTTTTTTGAGGAAGTGAAGAGATTTTCAATTACAAGTTAAAATTTATGGCACACTATAATAAATGTTTAAACCTTTTGCGCAGAAGAAGCTAGCAGTGCCAGCTCTTTGGGAGAGTGAGGTTAGCTCAGCAAATGTATTTTTCAGTTGCCTTAAAAATGACTGAGTAGCAATCACATGAGCCTTTTTTTTGCATTCCAGCCCAGAACAGCTGGTTTAGCTCGGTAAAGACATCTATAATGAAATTACACCTGCTCTTGTAAGTTGCATTTACAGGCACTGTCTGATTAGATGAATATTGTACCAGAGACGAAAAGTGGCAACTGCACGAGCAGGAAGAGGTATTTCTTTTATGTGCCACCCACACAATGGGAGTGTAGGCAGAAAAACCAAGATGCTTCAGAATGAAAATGGTGTGTAGTTCACACAAAGTATATTGGTAAGTGTTAAAAGATTGTAGGTTATTAAATGAAACAGAGCAGTGACACACAGCAGTGAAAACAGCACAGTAAGTTTTCTTATTTACGAAAGATTAGGAATATTCGTTAAAAATTATTTGGGAAAATGCATTCTTAATGCATAGACTTAACTTATTAATGTATCTTAGTATGTGTTAGCTCCAACAACAAAAACCTTTGGAGATGTTAGTCTTGCTATGTTTTTAAAACTGTACTCTTTGTGACTGAAAACTAATTGCATACATATAGCCTGGAGAGAAATACTGTCTGTCACACTTCTGATAGGTGTGCATTTTCAGTGAATACTATAATTTCTCTGCTTTCCTTCATGGCTTCTTGTGGGCTCAAAACTAAGAGTAAAAGATGAAATTTAATTTGAAAGTATCTTACTGTCTTTCAGATGCAAATCTTTGAAATTTATTTAAATGTAACTGTCAGCAAACTTCATTCCAACAAACTCAGAAAAGTTAGATTTTTTTAAGAGGAGATCCAGAAAGGGCTTGATAGCCAGAGGTGTTCTGCATTTGTATTTCTCCATCATCACAGGATAAGGACCTGTAAGACAGAGAGACAGTAATTTTTAAGAATAAACATAGTGCTACATAATTCAATTTATATTCTGTGGATGGAATAGTGAGGTATTTAACTGCAGCCTCCTCTAGATACAACCAAGTCTCCCGGGAGAATGACCTTTCAATGAAATATGAGTTAATAACACTACAGCGCTGTGTGCTTTGGTCAAGTTAATCTCTGTGCAGATTGTAACAAAATGCAGTCTAATGTGTATTGAAAATTAATTAAAGTGTGTGTTTTAGTAGTGTAATGGATATAATCTTTGGTTACATCAGCAAATTTCTGTTGCAATTAATAACAATTAATGGTTTTAAATAAAGGGTCAGGAAAAAAGGATGTTTTGCATATTAGCTGTATCAGGTGTACTATTCATCACCTCTGGTTAGATCCGGCATGATTTGCATGCGTATCTTTTGTTTCCTAAACTAAAGCATCAAGGAGAGATAAAGTCCCTTTATGAGGAGCACAGGGGAGAAGAATGGATGTTCTTAATAGCTTGTCAAAAGGAGGCAGTGAAAGAAAGAGGTTTAATATGCTATTTGTATTCTTGCTACATCTGGAGGGAGTAGAGGCGGTTTGCAGAGGATGTTGTTGTTTTGGGTTTAATGCAGCACATGGCCAGCACAGGGCAAGCTGCAGAACTCCTTGCAGAGGGTCGGTGTAGCCTAACTGAAAACAGGCAGACTTCAACAGAGTGCAACATAAGCATCTTTTTAGCTGTTATGTTGAATCAGTTGAGGAAACTGTTCCTGTAAAGCCAGAGATGTCATTTAGAGGTAGAGAGGTGATGAGGAGTAAAAAGGAGGCAGGGGCTGGTTTGTTTTTGTGTATACAGCATCAAGATGATGTACCCCAGTGCTGCTGGGGTACCTCCTCCTGTTGTTCTTTTGGTTGAGAATCCCTGGATGATATTTTCTGGTTGATATTTTGCCTGTCGGTGATTCCTTACAGTTCTTTAAGCGGAAAAACACTCCTTATAGTTTTCTGAGAAATATATGGCCAAGTGAAAGTGTAAATTTGAGTATTTTTTGACATTTAAAATCCCTCAAGGCATGGCATTGAATGATGTCCTGTAAATGCATCATCCCACAGTTACCCCAGAGGTCTGTAGTCCAACCCAGTAGTTATCTGACATTCAATTTGTGTGAAATAATAAATGCTGTGAACAAAAGTGTTAGAAGCCTGAGTCTGCTAGACTGATCAGCAGAGAAATGGTTAATAACATTGACATTTAAATTGGCTTCATGTTAAGTGTCAGTTCTTACCACAGAGCTGAAGAAGAGCTATTGTTTCAGGCAGTCTGTTTGCAGATGCATGAAAACAGTCTCCAATTGCTTACATAAGGGTCAAGGTTGGGAAAATAGGTTTACAGCTCCATAGACAAGCAACCATAAAGGAATTGTGTCAACTAGTAGAGCTGCCTACATGTTTTCTCTTTATGCTGTGTGAACCATTGGTGATCTACAAAGTGATCACTGGCAGTGCACTTGAAATAGGATTGTCACAAGAGAATGGTTTATTTTTTATTCTGTCTTATTTAACATCCTAAGATTGTTAAATTTTAGAGAATTAAGTAATTAGCAGTGTTCAGAAACAAAATTTAATGCAAGTAGTAGTAGCCTCAAACATGGATTTCTGTGAATTTTCCACTAACAGAAGACTGCTGTAAATAAATGGTCTTGCAGGAAGGAGACCCACGAAAACTTGATATAGAGTTTAATTTAAATTACCCATTCTAGTGCTTGAACCTTTCTGTAGTATCATAAAAGTAGAGTATATTGAGTGAAAGCTTAGTAATCACATAGTTTATACATTGTATTTGTAAGTTTCAGAATATTGAGGTAGCCCATTTTCTTGAAAAGTATAAGGATAGCAAATATTTTAGGCTCACTGTTATCAGTTTATTGACTATCAAAATTACAGAATGAAAAAGTAAAGATAGTTAACCATGCAGCTTTTCTGTAAAACCCTCAGGAGAGCAGGGAGAGGGAAGCTGGGAGTTATATCAAGTTCAAGTAAGATTCAAGAGCTCTGACCACAGCATCACTGATGCTACTGGAATGTCTGACCTGCAGAGATTTCTGTTTGAAGAACATTCCATCCTTGTGTAGGATACAAAAGTTGTCTTCTTGGTTAAAAACAAATGAAAACTGTCAGTGTAAACGCTGCAAGGTTAAAGTTTTAACTCTAAGAGCTACTTTCCAGTTCCTATTGATAAATCCTAAGGTTAAGAATTACTTAACATTAGCAAAATGTACTTTTTAATAATATGACTTCTTGCTCAACTGTCATGTTGAAGGCACTTTCATTAAAACATTAACATGACTTCATCTCTAATTAACACTTCAAAGTTGGTTACTGATTGGAAATACAGATTAGAAAATATATTTCAGTTAGTTCTCTGACAAGTTTATCATAATCATTTATCATGCTTAAGGCAAATAATAACAGACAGGCCAACACAAATTCTGTTTATTTCAAACTACTCATAATCTGTGTGCTCATGTTAAAAAAAAATGCATCGAGCCATATTTAGTGAGTGCAAGATGCCAGTCTGGGCTCAGATCTTACTGTGTTCTTGTTCTTGCAGTATCATTTCAATTTACAAAAAAAAAAAAAAAAAAAAAAAAAGGACAAAACTAGTATTTCGCTTTTCCTTAAAATTAATTTCAGTGGCACATGCTGAGCAGATAACCCTAAGAATTAAGGGTTTTTTCTGATGGATGAATTTATGACATAGGCATTAATAATACAGATCTCCCCAAGTGCCTGACAAATGTGTCTCATCTGTGAGGGAAAGGACTACTTCTGGTGATAGGAGGGTAGGTCTCCATGCCAAGTCATTACATGGTCTCTTAGCTCATACTTCCACCAACGTTCCAGTTTTTGAAATGCAGAGCTCTGTCTGGAACTAAAATCAAATCAGAAGCCCATTCTGGGTAATTATCATGTAGTAATTCCCTATGAGTACTTTTCTGTGCAAACAGTAATGTAGAGGTAAAAGATGGAGCCAGCATCAGTTTAGACAGAGTTTATTGAGTCACTATTTCCGAAACAAGTTTTGTTCTCAACTTCTATGTGTTTCCAAATTATTTCAATGGAAATAAAAAAGCAGTCTCATTTTCTTTCTTGGGTCTCTTCTGGGTGCATGGCTACCCGTTTTGTGAGGCACTAGCTATGTACATTCCCATATATATGTTTGTATGTAAGAGTAGCACTGCATAGTGTAATGCTTCCAGAGCAGCTGGAAAACACATTTCCCCTAGACATAGGTATGGTTTCACAATGTTGTCCCAATGACTGTAACTGTTAGATACATCTTTTATGAGCTCTAGGCCATTTTACTGAATGTCTTAGTTTAAGGCATAGTGCAGCATGGGTTTGTGTTTTATATTATTGCGATTGAGAAAATTGCATAAGAAATTACAAATAATCTGCTAATAACAACCCATAAAAGATTTTATACTACAGCAGTACTTGCTGACAGTATATTTTAAGAAAATCAAAATAATGAATAGTAACCAGTATTACTTAGATATTTTTCTGTTTTGTTGGAATAAGGCCAGTGAACGATTTTATATGACTGCTTGCATATATGCCTCGCACAAAGAAAATCAAACTAATGTCACATTGCCTTATACCTTTCTCTGGCATGAATAAATGGCAATCTGGACATGTAGATGTGAGTGGCAGCCATCCTGTCAGCAGCTTGGGGATAGCTTCCTCATAGCTCAATTTATCATAGCTGTAAGCAGCATCCTAGAGCCACAGAGCAACAAGCAGCCTTGATTTCAGGGGTACAACAGAGCAATCTGAGACCAGTGCACACAAATAGATACATTCATGCTCTCTCTATCCCTGATTCAGGTTTTGCTCAAGAAAGAAATTTTTTCCCTCAGAAAGCTGTCACTCACATAAGTGTGTGCCTCTTTCTTCTTCCACTTATTAATGCATGGGATGGAGGTAAAAAAAATAAACGTTTTTTGTAAGGGAGATGGCAGTAGGGGTAGATGCATCACCGTTGGGAGTAGAGGTTCTCTGTTTCGCTTCTGGATCACGCAAGGCTGAAGCACGTAACGAGCTCATGCTTCCTGGCTCACTGCAGCTTCTCTCTGGCTCCCTCCGTCTGGCACTGAGAGTCTGGGAGCCAGTGAAAGCTGTGGCACTATGCTGGGAGCTGAAGTGTCAGCACCACAAAAAAGAAGTGGAGACAGAAGCTTAAACCTCCTTAACTACCTCCTGTTTACTCTGATTTTGGCCAGTAGCATCTCTCTATTTGGGCTCCCTAATCACTGACATTTTGAGTAATCTCAAAGCTTTATGCCTGTTTTGCAAAATAGCCTGGCAAACAGGCAAAAGAAAATAGAACAAAGTAATTTTTTGAAAGCCTACAAAGCCTACATATGAAGTTTTTTATTATTATTTATTTCCAGTAATGTTTTACAAGAAAATAGATGCTTGGTATAAATTGTTGTAAATTTTTTGAGGCCAGTGGCATCAGTTCACAACAGTTAAGATGTGACTTTTTCTCTTGCAAAATCCCTTTAGCAATGAATATGTCTTTTTGAATTGGATTTGTTGAATTCAGTAATGCCTTCTCACAACTTTAAAATACACAGCTGAAGCAAGTGCATCCTTGTCTTACCAGTCAGAGCCACTTGGATCTCTAGAAAAGTAATGACTCCAGCTGCAAACACAGTTTTGCTACCTGTCCACGTGAAAGACAGAGAGGTGCATATATTTTTATGCAGAGCTGCATGCACTTTGTTGAAAATTCGGAAATCTAGGTTTTCTCTGAAGCACTCGGTAAAATACATATCAAATGGAAAAAAACTAAGCCTCTCTAATTTCAGTAAATTATCTCTCCCTGTTTTTTTTGGTTTTTTGTTTTTTTTTTTAATTTGATGACCATGGAAGATTGGTGGCTGAGTATGGACAGATACACATTTAAATATGGGGGAAAAAAATGGTAACTGTGACAAGAACAGTTGGATTCAAGATTATTCTTAGATGCTTAAGCCAATGCATGAATCCAACGCTGGTACATTAATTTGTGATACTTAAAAACAGTTAATGTGTTTTGTTTTGTTTGTTATTTGGTTGAGCAGATGGTAATGGTTTTGACACAATTCAGTTTTTTATTTTTCTTCTTTTCTTTTCTTGAAAAAGACAAGGCTTTTTTCCCACTTTGTCACAGCTGGTTACCAATCAATCTCAATTCACGGTACAGTGATGATAGCACATGTTGTTCCGGGGCCAAATCTGATTGCGTTGCATTTTCAGCAGTGTTTCATATTAAAAAAAAAAAGTGTCTGTATGGCAGTGACTGTCAGCACACTATTGTACAACTGTCATTAATCAAAACTAGTAACAATGAATGCATTCATATGTGCCAGAGACTGCCAGATTTCACTCAAAATCACCCAATTTCTATTAGAATTTCCTCACCAGCAGTGTTTTCTCATCTGCTTGTTGTTTCTGTTTCTTTCTCCCTTTCCAGTACCCTGCCCCCACTTCCTTCTCTGTTAATTAAAGTCAGACCTGCTCTAAATATTACTTGTAGAACAGAAATTATGTAATGTGGTGCCCAAAAGTGACTGGTTTATATCTAGGCACAGGCTGACTAAAAGTTTAAAAGACCTCTCCCAGATCAGTTTGATGGCTGAAGTCTAAACTGAACTGAAAGGTTAAGCACCTCCAAATGTTTAACAAAGAGAAGTACTTAAAATCAATTAGATGGCCCTAAACATGTGAAACCATGTCTGACACCCTGTGTTTTTAGCTGAATGTTGGCATTAGTTGTCTAAGAGTCAGCAATATTTGGGCAATATGTCAGAAGGTGTTTCCTGACACTGCACGTATTTTGAAGGCATTACCTTCTTAGTGCACTGGCAACGCTAAGGACCAGCTTAACCAGTATGCTCCAGTTTTCCACCATTCCGTCACTAAGCCAGGAGGCTGGTAACCTCTCTCTGTGATTGGTATTAGCAGTCAGAGAGGCCCTGATCCTGATTCCCAAGTGTTGAGTAGCACTAATCCAGATTAGAGTGAACTTCTCCAGAAACTCAGGTGGAAACATCTTTCTATGGGAATATGAAGACTGCCGCGGGGGTTGCTTGAGAAACTGAAAACATATTCAGGCTTCACTCCTTGTTACTTTGTGGTCCCTTTCTCACACAAGCTCCTTGTGCTTCTGTGGATCAGGCTAAAAGCCAGTTTTCTTCCTTTCTTCTTCCTTCTCTGCCTGCTTCATCTGTCAAAGCTCTTCACTGAACCGTGGTGACTTCTGGGGACAGTGTGGGTGGAACAGATGACTGAGGGGCAGCGTATCAATACTTCAGGACAGCAGAAGGTTGTAATGTCCCATGGGTCCATCTGTGTATGAATCTAATTGCTAGATGGCACGTTCTGTCAGAGTGGTCCAAAAACCCAATATGGCCTTGTTGGAGAAGCAGACTGGGAAAGCTGGACCTCTCCTTCAAGTAGTTGGTAACTGTGCCATGATAGTGACATGTTTACGCCCAAGTGGGAGATGATGGCTATACCCTCGCTCTGCGTCCTGGCATGCCATGCAGCTGGCTCGTTCCCCCAGCAGCCTTTGCACAATTTGCATGATTGGCAGGTGCAAGCATAAAGACTGCTGAAGCCTCCAAGGCAGCTGGTTGGCATGCCGGCACCAGTACATCGGTGAGATGAAGAAGAGTGAGTCAGCTGGAGCCCACAGCAGACTGGAGGGCCCTGTCCCAGGCTGCCTGCGTCCTGGTGCAACCAACCACTCAGTCAGATACCATCCTACTGCCTGTCTGTTTTTTATCTCAGCAGTGGTAGGTGAACCACAGGGACGTTATTTGTCCTTAAAAAAAAAATTGAAAAAAAGCTATGAAATAAATGGCTAATTGTTGCTCAGCTTTATAACTGTGATTCCTGTATCCAACACATATTTATATTACCACTGATCTTAGTTTTCTAATCTTACAGGACCTGAATACAGCTTTATATTTTTAGTCCCCCAGCGCTGGCTTCATGTCAAGAAAATAAGCATTTTCTCTTGTCTGCAACTCTGTGGTCACCAAAGACAAACAACTCCTCCGTCATTGTGGGGTGCTGTTCTCATATTCTTGAGATTTTTAAGGGAGGCAATTTGCCTTTTCTCTGTTATAAAAACAGTGATTTCTATTTGCCATTGACTAGTGCAGCACGGCATGCAAAATGACATAATTTGTGAGCAGTCGAGAAGAAATGTTCCTCAACTGCATGTGGCTGTTGAACACAGTTGCAATAGATCTGTACTGCTCCAGTAACTGCGTATTAGGTTCTCTAGCATCATAACCCTTTCTCCCCCCACCTCAATAGTACTATGCTAGCAAAATATAGTCCCTAAAAGTTTCTGAAGTTTGCCGTGGCATCTACTTATTCTTCCTCTTGGCATATCTGTTATTCATTAGTTAAACCTGAGGTACTGCATATACATATAACTAAGCGTAGCTCCTAACAAAAGGGGTATTATATGTGTTTATATTTATCTCTGACAGAATGGTTAGCCTCAATTTGGTCTTTTTATTTTTTGCTAATGAATAGAATGGACTTACTGAATATAGAGTGAACCTGTATCGTATTGTGGTGTGTGTGAAAAGATGTCTTGACTTCTCTTTATTCTTGGAATTGCTAGTAGTGCTCTAATTGATGTTGTGAGCTTTAATTAGACATAACAGAGCTTTACATTTTTGAACATATAGGATCGTTTGCGTTAAGATGTTTTAAAGTCTCTTAGCACACGGAGCTCTCTCTTCAAATCTGTACTTAAGGAACCAGTAGCAATGTATATTATGTACACAGAAATTAATGTTTCAGATTCCCAAAGCATTGAAAAATACTCATAGAGCCTCACAACATTCCTGTAAATTACATTACATTCTTATTTATCCAAACATTTAAGGGAGCTCTTCCATATTATTTCAATATGTTTGCTGGAGAAGTCTACAAGGTTTTTACTGTATAACAAAGAGAAGGTCAATTAGTTCTTCTGAAGTTATGTCATGAGTGTGTATATAGTGAGAAAGAGTAGTGACATCTCCTGAAGTCTTGATCTTTCTCTAGTTTTGTGTTCATGTTTCACTATTTGATATGTGAGAATCTGAAGCTAACTCTAGATTCAAGGTGACTTAAGGTATCACGGGCTTATTATGTCCAGAAGAAATGTTGAAAATAATTTTACAAGACAGTATTTCAAGACTAAGATGACCATGCTGAAAACCAGAGTATTTCTGATTTGGTAGCCAAAGAAATTTTGTACAAGATAAAGTCTCTAGTTGACTTTAATGAGCTTTAGATCAGAGCCTAAAATAGTTTGTTAAACATGACTTCTCCGGGATAATAACAATTTAACTGAAAATATTTTTCTAGGTGTTAGGACTCTAAATGCCTTGAGAATGAAAGTTGACTGCTTGCTGAAGTACTTTGTATTGTTTCAAGTTTTATACATCCTCATAGTTTTAGAATTGTTACAATAGTAGAAACAAAGAAACGGACAAAGCATAATTGAATTGTTTCTAATTTATTTTCAGAAAGAGAAAATGCTATTTTCCACCCTTAATGACTTATTTTGTAGTATTTCTGTGAAACTGATAAATCTCCTTTAATGTGCCTTTCAATAAATGTCACCTTCCAGAGCTTAAGTATATTTTTTATTGTGCATAATTGTGTAGTGTCAGATCCTACCAGCATGCTCACAGTTTCCCTAAAGGGTTGTTTAAAAAACTATATATAAAAGGAAATTTACAAATCAGCAAAAGGCAAAATGTGTAGCTCACAAGTTAAAGACATGACAAACCTGAGCTGTCATGTATTGATAACTGATGTCTGATAGCTTAATTTTATCTTATTGCTCTAGATCAAGGACAAAGTGAGTGATATTATTAATGGAGCCCTAATACTGAGTGAGCATAGCAATACTAATTTTATGTAAAGTTTCTAACTAATACAGAGTGCAATAAAAATGTCATGAAGATTAATGCTTGGTGGAATTATCTAGTACTGGATAACAATTTATCTTACAAAGTTGACTCCAAGATAGGTTCAAACTGGTGTATTGCAGGTGAGGATTTTTGTTCATTTCTGTTGTCTACAGAAAGAATTTTAATTTTTCTATAATGCAGATATGACATCAAAGATGACTACACTTTGCGCATTAAGAAGGCCATGAGCACAGATGAAGGAACCTACACATGCATTGCTGAGAATCGAGTTGGAAAAGTGGAAGCCTCTGCTACCCTCACTGTGCGAGGTAAGTGTTCCCATGGAGGGAAGGCCTGTGTCCTATATGGATAAATTGCTTTCAGATGAAGTAGACCACATCCTTACCTGGCTTTGTTTGGGTTTCACATACCCTTTGCAATCGCGGGTGCTGCACTGGTTTACAACAGATGCGAAATCCTGGTCCTGTTGATATCTCAGGCAGAATGTTAATTTACTTCAATAGAACAGGATCTCCCCTGCAGTTAAGAGAGCTGTTCCAATGTTTTTTATTGAAGAGCAGATGCATATATATGCATAAGCGAGCACTACATAACTGTGGGCATAGACTTTAACATGTGAGCCATCAGTTTAGGCCATTATTCACATTCCTTTCTCTCATAAGAATAAGGAGCACAGTAATTAACTATGTTTATTAATGCAAAAAAATAATGAAAATTGTGGTATTATGTGATTAGCTCTGCCATAATTAAACTATCTACCATTGCTTTTTATCTGAAAGACAAATCCTAGCCAAAGGAAAAAGAAAATCCTAATTAAATTTTGTAAGTATTACAAGGTAAAGACTAACATACTGTCTCTTAAAATATTCTCGGTCTCTAGTATCCACTTAGTGTTTATGTGCTGCTGTTTTACGTGGTAAGGGGGTTTTAAGACCAGTAGAATAATGAGTTGACAAAATGTCTTTTGTGACAGTAGATACAGACGTGCTAAAGATTATGGGGAGAGAAAAAGTTTGTAGGCTAATATTTCCATATGAGTAAATAGAATATAATAGTTATTACTTAATTCCAAAAGATAAGCAGCAATTTGGCACAATGGATATCATGCAGACACTATTTCACAGTTTAGTGGTGCATGCTGATGGTTTTCAGTAGAGCTGTGAAAGGTTAATAAAAACATTTTTAGCTTTATCTGTTCTCCTCTTTTCATACACATTAAATCAAATGTTCAGAGTCTCAGCGGATTGCTTTATTAGAACTGGGGTCAACTGACCCAAGAGGCCAGCTTCCATTTCCATCCATTTAATGCATGGACACAGTTCAGTTTAATTTGCTGAATTCAAAGGGAAAGAAAAGCACCGAGTGGCTTCATAGGGGCGGGGGATGTTGGTATATAACAAAGAAAAGAGAGTATTGTGATAATCCATCTGCTAAAATATTACCACAGTGTTCGCTTTAGACAATAAGTGCTAATGCAGCTCTTCCTGTTTTCATCTGAAGAAATAGGTTTACCTTCTCCATGCTTGTGTAAAAGATTGTTCTTCCATTTTGTAAACGTGAGAAAAATAGTCACTACAGCAAACTCCCAGAAATACTCTCACTCTGTTCCTTTGTCACAGGCAGAATCATGGTGTCCAATAAATCTGGCAACCAGTTTGATAGCCCTTAAACACTCCTAGAACTGTGTCCACTGTATACATTACTAGAGCAAGCCTTTCAGATTTGCTACCCAGACTTGTGGTAGAAACAGTAGCTAAGGCCAAGCAAAAAATGCTTTGAAATCGCTGAAGATTGAACCTGATGAAATTAAGGTGGAAAAAAAACCAGGGAAATATATAATTTAATCTATTTTCCTACAGTAAAAGCAGGTTTTCATTATCTTGGGTATTCCCCCACACACACACTGTGTTTGTTATTTACATAGTGTTTATCCAACACAAAGGAAGCCACAATATTATAAGCATATTAAATGTTCAGGACATGACAGAAAATTAGAAAAGCCAAGAAATTCAGTGGACAAGGCTATTACTCTGAACTGAAAATGAAGGATGGGCAAACTCCCATTGACTTTAAGGAGACCACGAACAATGGTCTTTTTAATTAAAGGAAGCCTTAGTTCTGAATTCTTAAATTTTGCCAGTTTTGTCTGAAACTGCTTTTACTGTAACCACTTGCCGTGTAGAGGACCAAAACCACATAGCATTTCAAAATTTACTTTGAGGGTGCCTTGGTCCTTGAAGGTGTTCTGTAGTTACAGCTGCAAACCTATCACCAACAGCATAATCCTTAACTCCCTCATTCATGGCTCCCTCTTCTCAAAGGGGATGAGGATGCAGTCAGGGAGTTTGCATTACACTGTCACAAACAACAACAGAATTCGAATTCTATGACTCAGCCTTCATGACCTCTCTTCAAAAGATGTATATTGCTCTTATTCCACATCTCTCTGCAGAGGAAGGAATATGTCCATAATACCAGAATCCAGAATATCTTCAAATAGATGATGGGTGAAAAAGGGCAGCAGGCTTGAAATAGTTAAATGAAGTGGGTATGCCAAAGTAAGGATAAAGCTGTGGAAAGGTTGAGAACTAAGTATGCTGTGTTACCTCTGAATCTGCATATCTTACATTTGACCCTAGCCTGCACATAAGCATATAGATCTGGTTAACTTCTTAAAAAGAAAAAATGAAAAAAGTATTGTGCTGTTACTCAGAAATGTGTAACTACTACTGCCACTAAAATAAGGAAAGTTTAACCTGCACAGGTGTGACCTGGTGTCAATTTTATGTCCAACTTTTCGGCTCTTCTGAAAGGGGATGTCTATATTTTATTAACCCCTCTTCCCCAACACAAGTATAATGAAGGGCTGTTGCTATAATCAAGAAATCGCTTGTTGCAGCAGCAGCTTTCAGTCTTTATATCAGTCTGAAACTGTATTAACCTGTCGATCATTTAGCAGCAATTTTTTTTTAGGAAGTAGAAGTTATCTAAGCAGTAATTTGGGAGGTTCTGGACTGAAATCCCTGTGGCCATTTCAGTGTATTTGTTATATTTTCATCAGCACTGTCAGTGAGGAAAAAGCAGTGTGCTGTAAGCTTTCATGCCCGTTATTGAATGAGAAAAACTGTCCTGGGCTTTCTGTAGCTGTTACTGCTGTACTGACTGGTCGTGCTTAAAATTCAATTGGTATTTCACTCAGAGGGCAAACACCTTGCATCTGCTGGTAAGACATTTGGCAGACTGTGGTTTGTATTGATGTGTTCATCGGGATTTAAAAGTTTGTGCTAATGCAATGCAATTTTTCTTTTATCAGGCATTAACAATGATACTTGATGATGGCATGCAAAGATAATAAAAATTTTTCTCAGAGAACGGTTCCAGTCAGCTTGTTCAAATGCTATGCTCAAGTAAATGTGATAATAATGGCACGTGACTAAACAGTAACAACAGTAAACATTTTACTTAGGCTGTCATTTGATGGGTTAGCAATCATGGTAGTATCCATAGTGGAAGGTAACATTACATGTCATGCATTCTGACAGATATTCTTTTCTTTTTTTAATTTCTTTTTTATGTTCTCACTACACCATTGTAATGTCAACAGCTCGCCCCGTTGGTAAGTAACCATCCTTCTATCCATTTTAGCATGGCTTCATGCAATGCTTCATCTTTCATTTGCAACAGCATTTAGCTGGCTGAAATGAGCAGCCAGTGCTTAATATGTTAACCGTCTAACACCAGGCAAGTGATTTTGACTGACAAAGTGCTATTTCTGAACTTTCTGCGTTTTCTGCTGTGTCATGTGTAAACGCATTTGCCAAAACACCAACAAATACCAATCAGCAAAATGGGGTGGGTGTGGTGATACTGAGACAAAATCACTCATTCAGATGTTTTTAACAGTCTGTTTAAGGGCCTGGTATAAAAGCCATTGAAATCAACAGAAAGGATTGTATTGACTTTGGTGAGCTTCTACCAGGCCCTAAATGATCAGCTCATTATGCTTTTATTGCATTGCAGTAAAAGCACAGGCTTTGCATGTCCCGTCTTTCTTGTATCTTTCAAAGAGTTTTGAAATGAAGTAGTCCTGAAATTGAAGAGGAGATGGAGTAGATTTCCGTGCTTGCTAAGAAAGTTCATAATTGATTTTTGCCCTTGGGTCATCTTGGAGTGCGTTTTGGAATGCAGACTGCTTTGAATAACAAGTGCAGAGGAAGACAACCTCTGGATTTTTAATTCTCATGCCAAAAAAATTGATTTTTTTCGTATGGCTTTGAAATTACTTCTGAAAAATTATAAAAATCTAACTGAACCTAATAGAAACTTTGCATCTGTCAGTAGCTGAAATTCACTTTTGGTGTTCAGAAAGATCCTGAACATATTATTTAATTGTCTTTCACGGATGTTTACTCTGTGCCTATATGGATTTTCTAAACAATTTAACCAGTTGCTCTGCTCCTCTGATTTTTATCATTTGTGTTCAAATGTATCTTTTAGAATAATAATATGGTGACTCTGGGTTCATTTGTTTGTTTGTTTTTTTAGTTAGTGCGAAAAGTTGGTACTGGTGTTCATGGAAATTGCTGAGGGGTCTGGTCTTTGTTTAGTCAAAACTTTTGTTAGATATGTATTTGACTAAAGTTTGTGAGTTTGAACTTGTCTCAGCGTTTCACTGTAATGAGTTTGGAGGAAGAAAGAGTGGATTAATTTAAAGATAAAATCCTGGTTAGGCCTCTGTTTCCAGAACTAAGGTGATCCCATGGTTATTAGCTTGCTTAAACTAGCATAAGTAGAGCCAAGCCAAGTACTACTGCAGTCATGGCATGGCCTATCCACACCTGGAGAATTCCCAGTGCAGAATGGAAATTCACTGTTCTCCATTTGGGATTTTGATAGCAAACTTTAAACACCAGTCACTACTGTATTGCTTTGGCATTACACTAGTTCTGAAGAGATTAGTTCCCAGGAGTTGTAACAGTAAAACAGGAGTAAACTTGTAGAAAATTTTCCTTTGCTTAAAAAGTATAGTATGAATTTAGTATGCTTCTAATTTATTTTTTTTTTTGTTTTGTGGTGGGGGGGGGGGGGTGGGGCAGAGATTTATGGCTGTTTCTTCATTCACTAAGAAAATGCTACAAGCTTAAAAGTTATTTTACTTCTAGATATTTTTCTCACTTTGCTCACTCTGAAAAGAAAGGCAAGAAAAAAAAATCATGGAATAGAGACTGTTTCTGTGAAAGCCACATAAAATAGATGACTGGAGATTCACAAGAAAATGATAGGTTGCAGCAGTGTTCGTTTCAAAACACTGATTCTTTTTTAAGAATTTTCAGGTTGTTGAGTCATATATTATTCCCTCTCCAAAGCTTGTACAGAAGCTGTTGGTCTCAGGTTACTTTATGTCCAAGTATATGATCCTATTGTGTGACCATGCTGTGGGCAATTTGGCATATTCCCTGCCTATGCTATTTTATTTTGTTGCAAGTGAACCTCTCTGGTAGAAAGAAAATTCTTCTTTTACATGATATATTCAGAAAACATAAATTAGAATGTTTGACCTTAAAATAATTATTATATGGCCATATGTTCTTTATAAAATTACTTAATTTGGAGATTGTCTTTGAGAATTGTCAAAAGATTGTTAAGTAAATAAATCCAACCCCAAAGATATTTATCAGATAGAACCCCCATATGAGTGTGTATGTACTGACTGCTGTGTATAAGCAAATCTTTTTCTTTAGATCACTTTTATCTGATCCTGTACATGCAGAAAAGGCAATGCTGTCCTTATGATACCGTATACCTTTACCATTTTTTGCTTAAGGACCTGAAATGAAACTAATTTCTACAGTTCATATCTCTGTCTCTATTCAAGAGTGGGAAAGCAGGTAGCTACCTATCCTGCTTTTTGAGAATTAAAAGCCCGGTAAGGACAAACAAAGTAACTTCCCTCTCCACCACCAGTTCCCCACCAAAAAAGCTCAAGTGATCTGTTAAAATTGTCATTTGACAAGAATGGTGGGTCAAATCTTGTAGCACTTTTTTGTTCAGGAAGTTAACTGGAATGCAGAGCAAAAATACCTCTCCTTACAGAAAGGAAGCTAAAGCAAACACTACTTAATGTTATTAATCTCACAGCTCTCTAGGAGGGTGACATTTTAACAGAAGTATATTTATATATTTATGTATATGTTAAACTGCAGGGGAGCAGTTTTAAAGTTTATATTCTTTCATGACACCTAAGAATTATCTAGGTACCTCTACCTTTCATCACTGCCTCCAATTCAAACCAGACATGTTTTGTCTTTATTGTGTTTTAAACAAAACCAAACCATTTTCTTTCAATGGCTTGCCACTGAAGAATAGTGAAATGTATTTTTAATGTTCCAGGATTATAATTCTTGTTGCAAACTGAATAATTTAAATTTTCTATTCAGTTTTTGCCTGTTTCAAATATTTATATTCTGTTAGTTGTGATATTTTTGTTTAAATTTCAACTTGAGTGGAAAATTCAGGAGTGGGGTTACCAATGACCATGTTTGGTTCAAGCAGTTATTAACACATGGTATATGCTCAATAGACAAAAAGAGGTATGGTTCTGCCCGAGGTGGATGGCAGCTGGTGAATTTAACAGCTCTATGCCAGTTTACTCATCATGTTTGTATTTGCTGCTAGGAATAAATGTGTTGCCCATTTCTAAAATAGATGTTCTTGTATTTATAACCTCTTGAAAAGATTTCTGACAGAATTTACAGCAGATGGGTTTAGGAAACAAGATGTTTATCCCTATTTAGACCATTTCTGTCATTATTTCACCCATTAGATGGAGTTTCCAGATAAGCAAGTTAGTATTTTTTCACTTTCGCATTCTGCTGTATTTCTTATGGCAGTTGGGCAGGAGAATAGCTGCTAAAAGAAGCACAAAAGTTGGGAGGAGCCCAGAAGTTTCATACAGTCCCACTGAAAGTAACACTGACCCTATTTTCAAAAGCAGTTGCTATACTGCTTTGAAACAGAGGACCTTAAGTTCAAATAGAAGATCCATGAAGATCTGTCTGATGTTTCAGTTACCTTTTTACTTATCATCCAACAAGTCATTCAGTTGACACAGTACTCAGTTTTCAAATTAATTTCAACTACATCCAAGTGAAAATACAGTTCTTTGCATTTCAATTGCCTTGCAGTATGGCAAGTTTACTTAATTTGTTGTCATATGCTATGACTCATCTTCCCAGAAAGAAGCAACATGATGCAGTAAATATCTAGATACTTTTGCCACCTGGATAGAAATTAAATATCTGGAAGTAACTAAGTAAAGGGAGACCAATCAAGTCACAAAAACTTCACTTCCTTACCATGTTGGAGAAGGGAGAAACAGATAAGACATCTGCCATTAATTTTCCAAATTTTATATTAATTAAATACAGTCTGTTCACATTTAAGTGCAGTGGGACTGTATGATGCATTTCACTCTGCTCTGGGAAGTTTTTAAGACATAAATCAGTCTGGCATGAGTTAATGGTCTGTTAAGAGTGATGCAGCATGAAACATAAAATAGAAAGGACTGTATTTTTTAAAAGGTTGCATTAGGTGTTGTGACTAGAAATTATATTGTTCAGATGGTTCAGATTCATGAGAAAGATTTCTCTTTATTCTTCTCCATTCTGACTCTTGCAGGGAAAGTCTATATAGGATGAATGCTTTTATTTTTAGTAAATTCATTAATATATCACCTTCACTTGAGACACTGAGGTTTTATAAAATATCAGTAATGGTGATTGGTGTATGACAGAAGAGATGAGATCATGCTTGGCACTGCAGTGCCATCTTTCAGTGGCAGAAATCTCAAATCTTTCTCAAAGTCTGATAAGTTGCCTGTCTGCCTGCTGCTACTACCTGTAGAAATTTTCAGAAGAGGGTAAAGACACCAGTGGACATTAGGCTTTTTGAATTCGTTTCTTCCTTAGGTGAAAGAATAATGCACCAGTCTTGTTTAAAAACTGTAAAATTCTTCAGATTAAAGAGAAAAGGTTGCTATAGAATTAAATTCAGCATTCTTTGTGTACCAGTAAGAGATTAAAATGAAGACTTGACTTGTTCTGACATTTGTTGTTCTTTTAAAGACCAGTCTAAAAATCCTAAAGTCCTCAGCATTTTTACTTTGGCAAAACACCACTAGCTGAACTTGAATCATATAGCCACTTCAGATATCATAGAAATACAACATTTGCAATATATGGGCCATAATGGTTCTGCAGGTGGACACTGAGCACATTAACCACCAAGCATTTAAGTGCAGGGGCACAAAATTTGAAGGCAAAGGCAGGGGAGAATGAAGAACCACTTGCTGTAGGAGAAGATCAGGCTCGAGACCATCTCAGGAGCCTGAAGGTGCACAAGTCCATGGGACCTGATGAGATACATCCACGAGTCCTGAGGGAACTGGAGGATGAAGTTGCTAAGCCACTATCCATCATATCTGAGAAGTCATAGCAGTCTGGTGAAGTTACAAATGACTGGAAAAGGGGAAACGTAACCCCCTTTTAAAAGAAGGAAAAAAAAAAAGCCCGGGGGAACTACGGGCCAGCCAGTCTCAACTCTGTGCCTGGCAAGATCATGGAGCAGATCCTCCTAGAAGCTATGCTAAGGCACGTGGAAAAAAAAGAGGTGATTGGTGACAGCCAGCATGGTTTCACTAAGGGCAAATCATGCCTGACAACTTTGGTGGCCTTCTGCGATAAAATTACAACATAGGTAGATAAGGGAAGAAAAACTGACTTCATCTACCTGGACTTGAGCAAAGTCTTTGACACTGTCCCACATGACATTCTTGTCTCTAAATTGGAGAGACATGGATTTGAATGGAAGGACCACTCGGTGGATAGGGAACTGGTTGGACAGTTGCACTGAAAGAGTTGTGGTCAATGGCTCAATGTCCAAGTGGAGACCAGTGATGAGTGGCATTCCACAGGGATTGGTATTGGGACCGATGTTGTTTAACACCTTTGCGGAGACATGGACAGTGGCATTGTATGCACTCTCAGCAAGTTCGCTGAAGACACCAAGCTGTGTGGTGCAGTCAACACGCTGGAGGGAAGGCATGCAGTCCAGAGGGCCCTTGACAGGCTTGAGAGGTGGGCCTGCCTCATGAAGTTCAACAAGACCAAGTGCAAGGTCCTGCACATGGGTTGAGGCAATCCCAAGCACAAATACAGTCTGGGAGGAGAATGGTTTGAGTGCAGTCCTGAGGAAACGGACTTGGGGGTGTTGGTTGATGAGAAGCTTAACACGACGCAGCAATGTGCACTTGCAGCCCAGAAAGCCAACCATATCCTGGGATGCCTCAAAAGAAGCATGACCAGAAGGTCAAGGGAGGTGATTCTCCCCCTCTACTCTGCTCTCATAAGACCCTACCTGGAGTACTGTGTCCAGCTCTGGATTCCTCAGCACAGGAAAGACATTGACCTGTTAGATCGAGTCCAGAGGAGGGCCACAAAGATGATCAGAGGGATGGAGAACCTCCCATATGAGGACAGGCTGAGAGAGTTGGGGTTGTTCAGCCTGGAGAAAAGAAGGCTTTAGGGAGACCTTCTAGCAGCCTTCCAGTAGTTCAAGGGGGCCTACAGGAGAGATGGGGAGGCACTCTTTCTCAGGGAGTGTAGGGATAGGATGAGGGGTAATGGTTTTAACCTGAAAG
Organism: Pterocles gutturalis; assembly: GCF_000699245.1. NCBI lineage: Eukaryota > Metazoa > Chordata > Aves > Pterocliformes > Pteroclidae > Pterocles > Pterocles gutturalis. The sequence continues at coordinate 98,785 of NW_010122685.1, read as the reverse complement.
AGGGTAGATTTAGATGAGATATTGTGAAGAAATGTTTTGCTGTGAGAGTGGTGAGGCACTGGAACAGGGTGCCCAAAGAAGTTGTAGATGCCCCATCCCTGGAGGTGTTCAAGGCCAGGCTGGATGAGGCTTTGAGCAACCTGGTCTAGTGGAAGGTGTCCCCGTGGATGATCTTTTAGGTCCCTTCCATCCCATACAATTCTATGATTCTGTGATTCACTTCCAGCTACTTTTCACTTTTCCCTTTACCTTCTTTTCTCATTTGCTTCTAGCAATAATACAGTTTGGATATGATCTCAGTGTTATTCAAAAGCAAAACTACTGTATGCCCCATTCCTTGAATGCTAGTGTTGTCAGTCAGCATAAATAGTCTTTTTTCCTCCTCACTCCTTTTCCTCTCTTCACTTAACAGTGGCCCAAATTGAGCAGAGTATCTCCTCTCAGCCTTTTTTATTCTCAAGGGTAAATGAACCAGGAACTTGTCATCTTTCTCACTGTAGATATGGCCCATTAGCCTACCTAGGCTCTTTTCTCACCATCTCCGTGTCTCTTCCCTTCAATGTCTGAATTAGTGGGGTTTTTTTTGAAGGAGATAACCAGATTACCCCCGTTATTTTGATTAAATCTTACTATATCAGCAAGGGGTATGCTTTTCTTTTTTAAAGATGCTGTCTCCCATGACAAAAAGAATCATGGCAGATTAAATGTCTTTTTGTGGGCATAATTTGTTTTGTTTGCTAAACTCACAGAAAGTATAGTGGCACAAACCATCCTCTAACAGTACAGTTTACATTAGCAAATGGGATAAAGTGTTGAGATTTTAGGAAAGCGCATTTTTCTATCTGATCTGAGCAAAAGGTATATCCTGAATCTCAGATACTTGAGGAAAAAGTGAAAAATATAAAAGCATTGTCTAGAGTAGAGGAAGTCCTAAGTAATGGAAGTTATTGGGCAGACAAAATCAGTGCTGCCTGTCTTTATATGTGTATATAAGTGAAGGACTTTCTAGAAGGGTGTTTTCCAGGAGCAACTCTAAGATGCAGGGGACACTTAAAAGAGGTGGTTGGATAAGATATAATAAAATACAGATGGATGATTAAATGTGAGCAGGCTACAGTCTAATTTGAGATGAAATTCTGACCAGATATTTAAACTTAAAATTTAAATGTACTGTAAAACAAAGAGGAGGAGGGGGTCAGGAAAAATGCTGTTGCTGAACTCAGAGCACTGGAAAGGGGGGTGAGGGGCAGAAAGTAGATGCCTTTCTTTTCTGCTATGTAGGAGACAGAGTTGGATTTTTTAATAATTATTCTCACAGTTTTGTTTTATTGACATTAGTCCTAGGAAGAAGGAAGAGCAAATCCTTGGCAGTATTTTTTTTCCTTTTGGTGCTTTAACTTTTGTTATAAAAATGATAAATGTAATTTTGGCAGTAATGTTAATTCAAATTGGAAAGGAAGATTTTAATATAAACCAAACCTGCTTTTTCATTATTTATCTCATGTCTCTTTTTTCCACCATGCAGATTTATCCCACCATTTTCTTTTAGGTCATCCAGGGATAAAAGAGAGATTTTCTGTGTCAAAATATATAGGACAGTTAGCGTTTCTTATTTATTGATTCACTAGACTTCTTTCACCTCTTGCAAAGAAAGAAAAAGATGGTTATGCTTACACACTTTCAGAGATTATCTGCTTCAGTGTTTCAGAACAACTGAAGGATAAAAATGTTGTTATATGTGAAATTCAGTACCTGAATTTAAATCGAATATTCGAACAATTAGTCCAACTATGAAGGAAGGTTTAGCATTCTGAAATGATAGAAGTGTGATCTTGTCACACTTGTATTTTTACATGGCTCATCTGAAAACATCAAGCAACACAAAACAAAAGGAAATTCTCTCTTTCCGTGAGACAGGAGCAGCATGAAGGACACTTACAGCAGAACTGGTCTGGGTAATAAACTTGGCAAGACCTCACCTCCCCCTGCCCTCTACCTCTGCGCCATTGTAACCTGATTTGTCCCCTCTGGTGCTTCCTTTCATTCAGTCTGCTAAAAGTTCTCCCCGCTTGCCCCCATGCTTCTAATTTTGTGTATTTGATATATTGGTGCAGGACATATGAGAATTATTTTGAAGCAGTGTCAACATTAAAGATGGTATCTGAGCTATGGATTACCAATACTCCCCTAGGTTATGGGAAGCTGCTTTTCAGAAGAATACAAATCAAGTACCTGCTTTGCCACCTCCATCTGTGTAATTTTAAAATAGTATTATAGGTCTAGTGAAAGGCTTAATGGATCACTTGTTATCCTCACAACCTAGCTGTTCCTCATTTTTGTTGACAGAACCATCCACCTGAAGAAAAAATCATGGACGAATGAAAACACTCTAAATGAACAAGGAAGAGAACATAGTTAAAGAAAAAACAAAATGTCCACAAAATGAGATCTATGCACTTGTTTCAAAGTCCAGCTGCACTTCTACAGACTAGGGAATAGTTATCGATTCCTATGCTTACGTGATACTCATGTCGGAGATAAAAATGAAACTCTTTTCCCAGGCAACTCGAGGGTAACTAACATGCTAAAAAGTTACTTCCTTCCCTGTCTGTAAACACACCTAATCACTGGAGCACACCGTAAAATCAAGAAGTCTTTCCATCATCCTTAACTTCTATTAGTTTATCCCTGACAAGAAATATCTGAACTAGTAATGGGCCTAAACTATCATCCTCTCAGGCTTCTGTAATGGCTCCTGTGTCAGAGGTTACACCCTTGATTTATCATTAGTCATAGCTAATAGTGCACTAGTAACTTTGTGTCCTAAGAACCACACATCACTTTGGTATCCATTAAGTAGATCTGAAATTCGGAGGAAAAAACTGCTGACTCAGCTCAAGTTTCTAGAGTTTTGAGACTGGTCATATTTTCTGTTTTCTTCTATTTACTCCATCAGCAATAGTACCGTTGCAAAATGTCTTTCAAAACTCCTAGACTTTCCTATCTGCACTTTTTGGCAGCTCTTGCCATGCAAAGGGCAAATGTTGTTACAGCAAGGTATATAAATAGGGTTTTACAGTTTTCTTTTACAATTGTGTCACAAAGGCATCCAAAAGTCCAATATCTACCAGACCATCTAGATAAATTTAACCAACGCACACAAAAGTGGAGGATCATTCTTTTCTTTCAATAATTCCTGTAGTGCCTTCAACAGTCATCTAAGCCAGTATCTGGAACCAGCAAAGCAATCCTACAAATAAGTAGTCCTACTCCACAGATGATGTCAAGGGCTACCTCCCTTTCAAAATATGTAGTACTTCAGCTTAAGGTCTGGGAGCTTCTATTATCCTTCATGTAAACGTCTCAGAGGCAAGTCTTAATCTGTATTTGGTAAGACTGGACCTGAGTTTGATCTCTTTAAATATCAACGTGTATCAAAGGCAAGCTGAAGTGGCCACATGAATGCTGTCACTGTGCTGAAGGTTTGCAAGGAACTTTGATATATCGAGTTTTAAGTCTCTGAGGGCTTTGCAAAAGAAAACTGATGTTTTTGGGGTTCCAGAAGTCAGAGGACAATTTGTGGAACGTCTCATTGTCTTATCACCCTAACTGACTCTCTTACTTCCAGGAAGAGCTACTGAGTATTCTACCAGGTGTAACTTTGATTGTTCAAAGGATTATTATGAAATTAATTTATTGCTGCAAATGTACAATGCTGAAAAAGACTGTAGGTGGGAATATTAGGTTGGTCTGCTGTCTCTTCCCTGCTGGAAGCAGAACTGAGTCTTACAGAATCTTAGTGCTTTACCAGACAGTGTGTTTCTACTTGTTCCTCAGAACTTTTTCCCCTACCAATGTGCATTATCTGTGTTTTGCTTAGAACGTTTACAAGTCAGCATCTTTCCCCTTGCCCTTTTTGAACCAGTCACAGAAATACGTTTATGGATAATAAACAATTCTAGTTTAAAATGAAGCACTCATCTTTATCACTTTATCTTGCCTAAGTAATCTTCATGATGAATTTCCTTTGCAGTTCACTATCGACTGAAATTAGTTACAATGAAAGGTTGTCAGATCTGTATTTTAAGCACTTTAAAGTTTGTTGCTGTCACTCTTTTCTGTAATATATTATATTTTCAATAAATCAAATCCAAAGACCACATAAGCCAATAGGAGAATTTCTACCAAGTTCAATGAGCTTTGAATAAAGCCTCACGTGCCATGGTATATGAGGTCATTTTATCTAAGTACGTGTAATTAAAAGATTACTGAAGTTTTCATCATCTGAAAATTGTTTGGATTATGTAAAATGAGATTAGTCTCATAGTGGCTGCCTTAGGTAATTGAGGAAGTTCAGAAAAAAAAACCAAACAACAGCAAAAATCCCATTGATATTAGTTGCTGTGGTTAAAATTCCATTTCTGCTTGTGGTAGCAATACTGGACTAAAACTTGCTACGATATCTACTTTTAATTAAAATCACAGCACCTGGGCTGGGGGAGATGTTGTGAGCAGGTCGTGATAATAAAATTCCCTTAGGATCATTGAATTCAGAGTGAACCACAGATAAGAAGATTGGCTTAGAAAACTGTGCCACTGGAAGAAAATGTTCTAGTACTTGATAAGGGATCAGTGTACATTTTGCTATAAAATTCACATTTTTCTGTAGTAATTCATTCAAATTTTCCCCTCCTCTTCTGAGTCTTCTGCCACATTTCTTATCAGGTGACCAGAGTTCACCTAGGAGGGTTGAACTCACTGTCTCAGTCAAGCTTCTCTACATCAGCAGCTTTATCAGGTCCTGGTGGTTCAGCATAACCTTTAGTATTGTGTAACAGTACTGGAAAAGAAATGAATGCAATCCATCCCATCAGATTAGAGATTCTGCTAACTATTAAGATTGGAGGAGAGTTGAGAAATCTCTCTGTAATAATTTGCAGTATTTGTTTCTTCTTTTTTTTCCTAAAGCTCTTTTAACACTTGAGCAGAGACTACCTTAATATACAATTATTAATAGATTAAAAGATCCATTCAGTCATGCATAAATTGTAAGAGTGTAACAATGCACTCTTCCCATTTTGAACAAGATACTAATGCTCACTACTGCTCATGCTTTTCTGTCTCCATTTTAATTCTTGCAGTAGAATACTGTTCTGTGCGTAAAAACAGTTCTGAACATGATGTGATTAACCTTAGAGTCCTCCTATCCCCTCATCTCAAAGCCCCCTCATACATGGCCTATGCTTTCTATTCATGTTCAGCCATCTGATTTCCATATCATCCCGCTCAGCCTCACAAGCAGCTATTAGCATAACAGAGCTTTAGTGTGACATTGATTGAAGCCAGCGCTTGCTGAATGTGGTATCAAAGCATAATTTGTCAGAAATCAAATCTAATTTACTGTTTACTATTTAAATTTCTTTAAAAAAAGTTTCAATGGAAGTATACTAGGTCTGTAGTCTTAATTGTTCTTTTTCATATTTTTGGCTAGTCTCCTGGAATCCAATGAATATATTTCCTTTTAGAGTCTTTGACTTTCAAATGTCAATTAAGCAAGAATTTTTCCACTCTGTTTATTCCAATCCAGTTAATGTTACATCTGAAACAGTAAAGGGTAATAGTCTGATAGGCACAACACTCCGATTGCTGCTTCATAACAGTTTTTTCAACAGATTCTTCTAATGACCTTAATGTCTAGCTTGAATTAAGCATTAAAGTACCACATAATTTTAACTGCTAAAGCATATCAAGCCCACTGTTATTTCTCTAACTGTACCTTTTCAGAATGTTTCAAAAATTCACCTACTTTGAGAGAAACAATAGTGGCTTGAATTAGTTTTTGTCCAATGTTCCACTGAAGCTGGGCTTTGAGCAAGTCGTGATCTCAGTTAACCTTTCTGCAAGATGGGAGTAATAATATTTATCTGTCTTTATAAACAGCATCTATATATGAAGATAATGAGCTTTCTTTTCAGGAAAATTGAAGACCCCAAGTGCTTATTCTGTCAAAGAAGCCTTGCTGTATCTGAACAGGGTCGCATTGCATTCTCTGGGCATAATGGCAGTCTTACTGCTTTGGTAATTACACTTGACCAAGAATTACTCCTGCAATTATTAACTGTTACTTTCAGTTTTAAATTTGCATTATTCAACTAGAAACTGTAAATAAAACTGATATGGGAAAAACATTGTTTAAATTCTGTAAACAATGTCATTTTTATCAGAGGCTGTCTATAAGCAGAATTATAGCTGAATGTGACAACAAACAGGAACAAAATGGGGCTTTCCTTTATGATGGAACCCAGTCTTTGAATAAATTAAAAAAAAACACACACAAGGTTTTATTTTTCCAAAATGACGTTTTTAATGTTCTTTAAAATTATGGTGTTAAATAGTCTGACTAAAGGAATTGGCTTTGTGTGCTAATGTGTGCTAATGTAGTGACCAATAAAAATCAGCTCCTTGTGAGATCAAGAGACTATATTTAAATCAAAGCTCTGATTCATTTATTTATTTTTATAGTGAATTTATAGTAATTATGGCTGAAAAGATAGAAAATATATCCTTGCATAACTATACATCACTGTTTACTGGAGTCTTTAGAAAGCCTAAACTAGTAGCTGTGAGGCCATGGATCTTCTGTTCACCCAGTATGGCAAATGCTGGAGAGGACTTGGTGTGTGTGGCAGGGAGAGAACAGAGCAACAGGGTCAATGTGTGTAATTTAGATTATCTGGACTGAGCTACAGTCTAAATTCCTGCTTCTTTTCCTTGTCTCTTTTTGCAAAAGAAAGGGTTCTTTTTCTGCTCTTAGGAAAGTGAGAGATGTTCAAAGTTAGGGGTAGGTCAAAAACTAGAAAATAGGTAGAAACTAGGACCTTAATCTCTCGTTATTCCTTGACTACCAAATTACCTTAATTTGGTCCTTGCTACAGCAACAAGTTCAGTGCTATTACATCTGCTCAGAGCTTTCAATTATTGACTTACAGTAGAGCCTTGTGTGTGTGAGAATGTTTCAGATGAACCCTTAAACTTACCTACCTTGCATTTATTTGGTTATGTGATTTGAAAGGCTCACGGAAATGACATGCCTTCTTCCTTTTGTTGAGCTGTCTCAGAGCACCATCTGCATAGCATGCCCCCAGTGCACCAAGCATGCTTACAAAAGTGATCTTAGGCATCAATCATGCTTAGGTATGATCTATGGGATAGTCTCCTGACATCAAGTTTTTAACATCACGCTAGAAAGATTATGGTCTTGAGGCCACCCATAATGCAGCATAGGCGTAGGATGCATGCATAGTTCCTCTCAGATGCAGATATAACACCTGAAGAGGTTAGAGGTTTTCTGCTCTCCCTTCTGCCTGAGGTTGCTATTGATTCTATATTAATATCCTGGGCAATGAACTTCTATGGCTGAGCAGCAAATGCTGAACTAATTCAGTGACCTTTATTAGGTGGGTGATCAGAACTGTAGAGATACATTAGTGTAAGGTCTACCTGTAGGAATGGAGGTTTCTAATTCACAACTTTTTTCCCTTCCCATATGACTGAATGAACAAACACATAAGCTGATTACCCCATTACTGCTTTCTGACACCTGTAGGGATTGCATACAGATGTGCTAGCTAAAACAACGTGAGGGAAAAACAAGTAGCTTGCTGCAGTCCAGCGCTTTAGGAATAGTACAGGATGAGTATGATCCTAGAGTATGTGTAGCAACACCTATGCTCTTATAGAAACCTCCAAACATATGAGCATAAATGGGCAGCAGGAGGGCACCCAGCTCTTTGCCCCTGTGCTTTCAGAAGACTAACACTGGCTGAGACCTAAGGAAGAGGTTCTCTCTCCAGAGAGGCCAAAAGGAAGACTCCCATGTTGTCCTCACCCTCTGTCTTCTAAATTGATGGCGATTCATGTTTATTAAGTGCTTTGCAGTTCTTGTTTTAAGAATATGTTAAACCAGTGCTATTCAACTGGTGCTCTTTAGACTCCTGCTGATACGTAAAGCTTTGGGAAGTACCTCATGAGATAACCACAAAGTGTATTTCAAAAAAAATCCTATCTGCATACATTTCTATGCAGTTAGCAGATTTGTGTCTGTGCTGTCAGCAGGTGTAATCGGAAGCTGGGTCTTGATTGCTCTTCGTGCCTAATTAAATAGTTTGTAATTATAATGGTGAAAATATGGTTTTCTAAAACACTTAAATTCTGTTTACCTAAAAGCTTAGTGTTCCTAAACCATCCCTCTCCACAACCACCAAACCAGTAGTGGAATAGGAGAAAATTAATGTGGGGAGTTTTATTATTATTTTGTCCCCTTCATCAGCCTGCCCTAAAAGTTAGCTAGTCTTTGGATGAGAGTATTTAGAGGCACTGCTTACATTTTTAAGATATGAAATCAAATTCCAGTGAATTCCAGTGTCATGCATAGAACAGTAATTTACTTTATCACATTATGCTCAACACAGTCACTGATGTTGTTTTTTCTCTCAAGCCCTCCAACCTTGCTTCTTCCCCACTTTCCTTCTGCACATTAACACC
>NW_010122685.1:78384-90210 GCF_000699245.1 Pterocles gutturalis | reverse complement strand
CCTTCTTGTTCCCACTAAAGCTTGACTGTCTATTCTCCATCAATACCCACAGACAAGTAAAACTACACCTCTCTTTCAGAAATTGTTCAGTTCTGACTGTGCTTCCTGGTCTTCTGTGTCTGAGCACTGTTAATGCCATCTACTTGAAAACATAGCCAGTCCTGTTTTTTCTTTCTTGTTATAGCTCCACTTTCTCCTTTTTTCTTTTCTTTATCTTTTCCTGATCTCCTGGAAAACCTATTCCTTCTTAACTTATTGCTCAAGGACAAGGGGCAATGGGTTCAAGCTGGAACATAGGAGGTTCCACTTGAATATGAGAAAAAACTTCACGGTGAGGGTGACAGAGCACTGGAACAGGCTGCCCAGAGAGGTTGTGGAGTCTCCTTCTCTGGAGACATTCTCTGGAGCCTGCCTGGATGCGTTCCTGTGTGATCTGATCTAGGTGTTCCTGCTCCGGCAGGGGGATTGGAATAGATGATCTTTCGAGGTCCCTTCCAATCTCTAACATTCTGTGATTCTGTGACTCACTGCTGCCCACTAACTCTTTAACTCTTGCTTCTTTCTTGTCTTTACACAAGCTGAAATTTGGATCTCCCAAGTTTGTGTTGTTTTAGCAACCATTCTTTTTACAGCAAGTCCTCCTTTCCACTCCATTCTTGATCACACTACCCCTAAGAGAAGTGAGGGAGCTCTTGAACTTCTGTCCTACTGTCATCCAGACCTTCCTCTCCTTTCTCAATCATTTTTAAAAGTCTAGAGGGACAGACTGAAAAAAGCAATCTTTATATTCTAATTAATTCCTTGCTATATATGGTAGCTCCAGAACAACAACCTCTGTGAAGCACCAAGGTTATGAGAGTGCTGATATCTACCCAGATGAAAGGTATAATACATCCAGAGCTGGCATTATAAGTACCTGACTGCTGCTCCTTAGCATTTGTTGTCATCGGAATTTGCTCTAGCATGTATGGGTTGTAATGTTTCCTTTTTTTTTTTTTTTTTAATTTATTTTTTTCAGATGGGTATATCGCATTTTGATATTGCTGCTCTTTTTGTTGCTGTTGTTGTTTTTGTTTATGTATTAGTTCTGTCTATACTAATTAATGTTTCTGGTGTTATGTCCTCTGACATGAAACAAATCTCCATAATGTTGTCTCTTTCCTTCAATATTCCTCATCTTCCCCTTGCAAAATATCCTAAATTTACACCATGGTTCTTCTTACATTGTAGCTCCCCCACAGTTTGTGGTGAGACCACGAGACCAGATTGTAGCCCAGGGTCGAACAGTGACTTTTCCTTGTGAAACTAAAGGAAATCCCCAGCCAGCTGTTTTCTGGCAAAAAGAAGGGAGTCAGGTAAGTTATAAGCACTGTGTAAGTCTTTCAAGCCTTTCTAAATATTTATATTGTTAAATTTTTAGGAATATTATTTATATTAACCTTTCACAGATTCTTTCAGTTTTTCACAGGAATTTGTCTTTTAAACTAACACTATTCTCTACCAACATTTTTGTTGTTTGGGTTTTTTTTTTTTTTTAATATTAGTACTGTAAAGAACTCAAAGGCCATTTAAGTTGGTGAAATGTGTGCTAGGTGCAGTATAAATGTATAGAAAACAACAGTATATATCTTAAAGACTTTTCGTTCTGAAGACCCCAACAAACAGGTGGGTGAGAGAAACATAGCAGATAAAAAAGGTATGACTCATCTAATCAGAGTCAGTAATTACAGTTCACAACCTGTCTAGACATGATCAAGCAGATATATATCTAGCAAGCTGATTTGCATTGGCATATTCTCATAGTGCATACAGATATAGGTTTTGAACATGCAGATGCTTTGTCTCAGGAAATTTCTGAATCTGTTTTGTTTTTTTTTTTTTCCCACTGTCATTTTTTGAAAGCAGAATTTCTGATGTAGCGGTTAATGTTGCTATCAGCCAATGCTAACTTCTATAGCTTCATATTTGAATGTCATACCATAACACTTTTTTACTGCTGTTGCTATATTAGCACTATGATATAGTAGAAGTCAGGCCTTCTGCCTTTCAACACTGTAAACTATTTGCCGTATTCTGTTTTGCACCTGAGAAAAGATTAAAAGGGGCAAATGCATGTCCAAGGACATTGCCTTCTGCAGCTCCCTGATGAAGCCTGTCATGGCTACGTCTGCCTGTGTATCTATACTGCATACCTTTCTCCCTTGGCTAAATTAGTCTTGTCAGAGCCCTGTGCTACTTTTTCGCTTACAATGATTCGTCAGTTAACTCAAGGATCCACACTGTGCTGGGCAGTGCATATGTGCCTTTTGTCTAATCTGGAAGCATTGTGTATACCAGCTCAGTTAAAAAGTGAAATAAGAACTGAACCACGGATCTCCTGCTCTGCCCCACCTGCTTCTGCTTAGCTTCTCATGAGGTCAGATAACTGGTCCAGAATTACAGGACCAAGGCTGACAGCATTTTGTGCATTCCTGTGTTTGTGGCCTACAAAGATACAACACTATCATAAGTGTAAGCTTATATGAGTGTAAGCTTAGTCTTCAGTGTGTTTCTTTCAGTGTATCATTCGGAGAACTTTAAATCTAGTCTCCCTGGATCCCATCCTGGAAAAGCACAGTATTGTGAGTCTCACTAAGGTGAAAATTGTTCCAAAGGGAAAGTAGAATAGCATGTTAAAATTAAAATAGGAAGTACTGATGTGCTAGCAAACATTTAAAACTCCTTCCTTGTAGAGCATTTTAATAACATGGTAATGTTTATGTAAAGTGAGCTTATAGTGTCACACTTGAATCTAATAAAGTGGACATCCATCATGCTGTAATAAAGAGAAGAGCTTCTAATTAAAGGAGGACATTATTTGCAGGATTAAAGTCGTTTAGCGTAATTGAAAAGTGTTAATACTCTATTTTATCCTCTTCTATTGGTATCACTTCAAGGGTAAAAACATTTTAAGGTGAAAATGCATCTTGTGTCTTTAATTGAATGTTATTACCTACTGATTGTACCATGTTGAAGCTGTTTAATTACAAACCTGGAAAATTAATTACCATATTGAGAACCAGATCCCTGAGGGGATGGTCTTTTTTTGACAAATAAATGCAACATAAAACTTGGTACATGCATGGTTTACAATCAAACCTTGAAATGTAGCTCAATGTGATTTACTACACCCTCATGTTAATCTTAAATGAGCATCAGTGAAGTAGCACAGGTTAGTGTTACCATCTCAACATGCAACTTGCCAGATTTTGCAATGAGGCAGCGTAAAATAGGTGAGTTTCTACATACTGTATATCATCATACAAATCAGGAGGATGGTATTTTGGTCAAATTAGGCATTGTCCATTGAACTTTCGTGACTTTTCACCTTTTCACCAGCTATGAGTTGTTGCATTGCTTCACAATGCTTGCTTCTGCTTTTACTCAAGGAACTCTTTGTAGCACCACTGCTAGTGTTCAGAATAATGTTAGGTAGCCATGTCAACATGCTCCAGTAACTGTAGAGCATTTTTCATTGTGAATCCATTTCTTCATCCTGTGTTTCTGAGCACAACCACCTGGAAGGGAGGGGAGCTGTTGCCTCCTGAGTCATTTTTTTTGTGACAACTTGTGCATAAACAGTTGGTCCTTTGTACTTGATAGCCTTTTCCCCAGAGCCTAACAGCTTCGTGCCAATGAAATGCACAGGGCAGGTGCATGAAAGGTATAACCTTTAAACTCTCTGGATTAAATTCTTCCTTAAGATAAATTCAGTGGTATTACGTCAGGGGTGACTCTGGTCCCCTTGTTTGCAACCCAGCATGCCACCATTGTGCCCAGATGAGCAACCTGACAGATAATTAAAACCAGTGAAATTGTAAAAACATTTAAAAAGGGGTTGTACTGTTATTTAGGACAAGTTACACTTCATAGTTATCTGGTATTTGAAGGGAGGAGTTATGAGCCTCATGAACTCCTCCAGATGTGGAATATTCACTGGGATGTGGTACCTCTCCAGAATAGACAAGCCCATGCTGAAGATAAAAAGAAGGGCAGCCTCCCTGGACCTTTTTCTTCTGAAAAATTAGGAGCTTGATCCTTGCACTGAGTTTTATGTTGTGTTTCTTTTTACACTTTGCATAATGAGTGATAAATGGAGTCCTGCTCAGCCATATAAAAATTCTCTGCTTTCTCATAAAATTGGGTGGAGTTCTCATAATAACATCATTTGTTAGGTATCTATGCCAGGCAGAGGTTACTCTGAAAGTATCAAGGAAATTCAGAAAACAGGGCAACTTTTTGAGAACTACTTAGCCCTGTAGCCTAAAATTGTTTTGGAATTTTTACACTTTTTTTTTTTTTTTTTTTTTCTTATTGGGTCTGACATGTTTACTGGGTGCATAATGATTTTTGAGGAAAGATTTTCTGTGAAAAATTTCTTGAACAGTGACATTGAAGGGGGGTATGGAGAAAGACTCACCCCAGGGAGACAAGTAGCCTAGTAGGTTAGTACAATTGTAAGGATACTTGGAGTGTAGGATCTCATTTAAAGCATACCTCTCTCCTTTTATTGCCAAATCCAGAAAGATAAAGGCGTGAATTTAACTTCAAAGCAGAATTTTTTAAAATTCAAGTTTGTTACTTGTCAGTCCAAATCACTTCGTGTAGACCATTAAGATCTGCTGCAGAAGAAGCAAATCTACAGAAAATTTATTTAATTTTAGACTTTTAGATTTACTTTTTAGCCCATATAGACAAGCTTAGAAGTTACTAGGGAGTCATCATTAGAAAGCACATCAGAGCTATACAGGGCTGCAGCAGTGACTGAAAGCTTATCACAGTACAGTAACAGTGTTTTGGGATATTCCTGATACAAATAATTGTATTTTTCATAGAAGCTTGTTGAGCTGAAATAAAAGCCAGATCCTATTTTCCTGGAATTACTGTTGCTTAATTATTGTTTAATCTGTTCCCCTTTCTGTCTCATGGGGCAATGCTGCTGACCTTTCTGTTCACATTGCCTCCCTTTTCCTCTTCTTTTTTATTCACATCAAGAGCTGTGCCAGACAGTATCACTTTTTCCTTGAAGACACAGCTCTCACCACTAAAACCCTTTCAATCCTTTTTTGTATTATTGATTCATTCAGTCCTTCATCATATGCAATAACTACTACCATTCTGGTTATTTTTATTGACATCTCTCTTTTCTCCAGTCCAGCCCAAAGGCAAAAGCTAATCTCCCTGTTTTGTGCTAACTGATGTCTTATCCTACATGAAATTATTTTTTTCTCTCTGATGACTTCCACGTCAGATTTATACCCTTTCTCTTCACCCTCAAGGCTCCATGCTGCTTTTCTCCTTTGGTATATCTCAATTTTAATTTCCTTTTACTTCTTCTTTAAGCTCTCATGACCTGTGAGCTGCTTCTACTTTATAATAAGTTTGTATCTTTCTCACAGCTTTCCTTCTGTGCCATGCTCTTACTTTCTTCTGTGCCCACAATGTATTCACAGCCATACAATAGTTCTATGCTCCCTCAAGTCTCCAGGATTCAATTTTTTCTGCTAGTTTCCTAATGTGTACTGTAGCATTGTGTCCTCCTGGTCTGACAGCCAACTAAGTATATTATTACAATTAAATTCAGGATGAAGATGAATGTGTCACAAATACAAATCACTCAAGTGTGATTGCTGGAAAGTTTCTCCTTGCCTAGGCCCCCAGCCAGAACATACCCCTGTGTGCTGTCAAAGGACTGTTTCTAATTTAAACTGCAAGTTGCCCAAGGCAGGGAAAGCTAGCTCTATGTGTTCATAAAGTCATAACCACATTTACTTTTTCTTCTTGTTTATATATAGTACTTTTAAGGAAAAGTCATTGTCTCTTTAGCTGAGGCAAAAGTGGTGCTTTTGTGTTTTGAATTGATGTGAGATGAATTGTCTTTGCAGAATCTACTCTTCCCAAACCAGCCTCTCCAACCCAACAGCAGGTATTCAGTGTCACCAACCGGCGACCTCACTATTACCAACATTCAGCGGTCTGATGCAGGCTACTACATTTGTCAAGCACTGACAGTTGCTGGAAGCATTTTAGCAAAGGCTCAGCTGGAGGTTACTGATGGTGAGCTATAGAAATTCTTGGTTTTTCCTGTCAAAAGTATTTTAAAAGTAGTGTAAATAAAGGCATGTGGGATCACATAATTCATACAAGCAAACAGAGAAGTTTCTACAGAAAATACAATGAAAAAGGCTCTCTGTGCAATTCTCTATGGTATCAAAAATGCATTGAAATCTAGTTTGCCTTTTGCTTGCTTTCTGGAGGTTCTTTAATAGTGCAATCAAGGGACAAACCAGCTTAGAATAGGGCTGGTGAGAAAGGAAGCTGCTCAGTTCACTTGAACTAAGATAGGACTGCAAAAGATATTGTGAATAGTGAATAGGTTTGTAATTAAAGCAGTGAATTTGGGTGCAGGAAAATGAGACTCAGTTTCAAGTCTTCAGTATTATCTTAGGCCGCTGTTTTGGGGATATGTCCTTAGCTCAATTAAATCAGCACTGTTGCCTTGAATTAGTGGAGTACAGCTGGTTTAGAACAGCTCCAAGTTGTAGCCCCTTAGTTCCTTGTGTGAATGAGGCACTTACCTCAGACCTGTGTTCTAAGAATTTCTCAGTATGGTTAGGTGTGAAAAGAGCCATGTAAATGAGTAGGTAGAGAAGAGTTTTCAAGAAAGGAAAAGCACTATGTGATCTGTCTTAATACATTAAATTTCAAAATTTTGGGTTTGAAAGTTATTCTGCCTTGAAGTTTATCTTACAGCATCTACAGGCATTGGATCCTTTTCATATGGGAAGAATCCTGTTTATATCCCTCTTAATCCCATTGTCGACAGAAGGCAGTTTGCATCCTGTAATGTTAGTGAAGGAAACAATGGAATTCCTCTCATACTAGGAGACTGTGGCATTCCCTGGTGTCATTATTCCTTATCTTAACTGACTCATCAAATATATCCTGACAGACTTTGATGAATTTTTGCCATTAAAACTGTTGTTATATGCAGAGGTCTACTTTTACTGTTACCTTAGAGACCTGCCTGCACCATGAAAGTTTGAAAAGATGTCTAATTCTGAATAATCTGGCTTTTCACGAGAGCATATTCATCACAAGTGACAGGTAGAGAGCTTCAGGCTCATGTTATAGAGGTTTGAGCATTAATTTGATGCTTTTTCTTTGTTTTCCACAAGCTGTCTGTATTTTTATGACAAGAGGAGATAATTTTGCCTTATCCTTGCATCTTTACAAGCACATTGCTTTTCTGTAAAGTGGTTTCTGAAGACTAAAGGCTAACTTTTACCCTGCAATCTCTTCAAGTCCTTTCTCTCATGGTCTATGACAAAATGAAGCATTTTAGTTCAATTCAAATTCAAATGTAGATTAAAAGGTCATTTAAAATTAATGGAAAGGCAATATTTTTTAATATCTGTCCATAGTGCTGCTTGATTCAGTGCCATGACTGTGATTGGAATAAATAGGACACACAAACATTGGCTGAGAGGACATTGAGCTGTTAATGGTTGCACCTGCTGATGCTGTACAGATTTACTGCAACAGGGGCCAAGTGGATCAAATCAGGTTCAAGGATATTAGTGATGAGAAATTCTTCCTTTTGACAGACAAGGCCTGTGGTGCATCTTTATCTATTTCTTGTGGTTTGGGGGCGGGGGGGGGCGGAATAATAAATCCTAATTAACCTATTTGGAATTTTTGTTAGTTGTTTAACAAATCAAGAGAAAGCTCATAAAAGTGTCCCTGCTAAAATGCAAACTCATCTACAATTAATTCTGATTAAAGGCGGTGTGCATTCCACATTGCTAGAGAAAGCATTAGCTGGTGGCTCTGCTGCTTGAGGAATGCAAGGCCTGCATTCTTAAAACATTTTCCAGAACCCACTGTCAGCATGATCATTATGAAATAATACAAGGTTGCTTTATAGAAATACCATTTCATCCTTGAGTCAAAGGGCAGGTGAGGTCAGAAGAAAAGTACCAAAACAATATTGTGGAACTGAGATTATATAAATAAATGTACCATTAGTTCACAGGTATTTTTTTAATTGCTTTCAGTTAGGAAGTTAACCATAAATGTCTAAATAATCTGTTTTGGTTGATGCTGAGCAGAAGTTATGGAAGCTAATGATTTTTTTCAGTAGGGAAATCTAATTTAGTGGTATTAAAAATATAATAAAACATAAACATTGTGCATACTAGCTATATACTTAAGCATTAATGTTCTACTTTTTGGCTGGTGATTTCAGTTTTATTTCATAGCCCAGAATTTTTCTGTTTGGTTAATGATTTAATAATAGTGGCGAGCCATCTTTTTCATTTTGAACACATTTTTGTTTGATCCAGAGTAATTTACATCCAATTGAAGTTCCAATACAGAATGAAAACATATGTCATGTGCAGAAAAACAAGTGCTTAATTATACCATATATAGCAGTGTTTCAGTTGTTACATTTTTGCACTTACAAATCTTTACTGGAAATATTTTTAACTCAAGTGTTCGCATGAGAAGAGATTACTAGCTGTGATGGAATGTGCTGAGTTGAGTGATAATTTTGCTGATTATGGACTGTGCTAAGAGCCTTCAGTGTATTTTAAATTCAAATCTTGTATTTTCTTCAAAGGCTATCATATAATCCACTGTCTAACACACATCTGGAAAAGCAAAATAATTTTAAAAATTGAGACAATCTTAGCAATCCTTTCAAACTCAAGAAGTGAATGTGAGCTCACAGTCTTAAAATGACAGATCGTGCAAATAAACCAATTGCTTCCATCTAAATATGTCTGTGCTCAAGATAAAAAGAAGTGTACAATTAGTAATTTGTTCCATAAATTTATCCATCATGCACAGAATATGTTGGAGAAGATCTCAATTTCTCCTTATCTAGTAATTATTAATGTTTATTAATAAAAATTGTGACCACTGCATGCTCAACTGTAGGATCAGCGTACTTTGTCCAGTTTACCCAGCAGTTGCTGTTTAGGGTGAGTATTGGGATGGAAGAGCAAGCTTAACCTCCCGCTGTGGATTTTTCTGGCAACATAAGAGTGAACTGGTTTAGGATATTAAATTAATTAAAAAGATCTTGTTTCTGGGCTTTTGAATGAAAGTAAATGGCTGGACCTATAAGGATAGTTCAGAACACATGAAAAAAAAAAAAAAAAAAGCTCGCTCTCTACTGATTTGGAATAGACACTAAAGGTTGTTTTTCCACAAACTCCTCTGCATTTTTTTTTACTATAGGTCTATTGAATATTCTGGGCTATGTCTTAAATCCTTCTGGAAAAATTTAATGTCACTCATGGTTTATTCGTCTGCAAATCTGTCCACCATGATTCCTATCCTTCATGAAATGTATATTACATGTTTTTGTAGCAAGTGTGACAGTTCCAAACAGGAGAAATTCAGAACAACTTCACAGCCTCCTGTGAAGCTCTTCCATAAAAAAGACAGAGGAAAGATTGGTCTCTGCTTTTCCACCTCTCAGGAGAGCAACCTGCCCTATCATACTAGTGTTCCTCATGAGAATTTCATTACTTGTTTTTGATTTTCCTCACTATTCACCAGCAAAACTTTTGAAATGTTGAGTTTGGAAGGGCCAAAGTAAAGACTTCATTTTGTCATTCTCTTATTTTAATTTCCTATTGTAATTTGACCAAATTCCACCCAAATTTAAACATGGTTTCAGATGATCCAAATTGCATTTGTAGTGAATAAACTGTTCATTAAGAAATGTCATTTGTTCTTTTGTGATACTCTGCTCAAAATTTAAACTGCATTTTATCACAAAAGGAATCTGATAATTTTTCAGTTTCTAGAATATGTGAATGTGTGGTTGCTGGTAAACACTTTCAAAACCTTTCTTTAAATTAAATGTATTTTGAAATCAGTTTCTCTTTTATTTTAGCCAAACAAAATGTTTGGAATGGATATAAAATTTTCCTGCTAGGAGAAAAAAAAAAGTAAAATTGAAATAAAAAATTAAAATGTTGTAAAAGAAACTAACAAAACTCACAACCTTTTTGTGGATATTTTTCATTGTCTTTCTGTTCTTCAGAATTCTCATGATGCATCTTTTCAAACCTCTAACCAAGTTTTGGATCCTTTCTAATTAAGAAACCTATGTAGTAGGAATACAAGTACATATACTCGTTTTAGAGAAGATTTACAAGTCATAGTTGTGAAGACAATACAGTCATTCACAGATCAGTGGAAACCCTAAGTGTTCATTTAACCTTTAGCCTTAGTGTCATGGAAACCTGTAGTGGTCTTTGACCCATAACACCCTTGAAAATGAAGATTCCTTCTGGCCAGGAGACTTTCAATTACACTATTGATCAGATCTATTTAAAGGATTATGAGCTCCTCATTTGGGCTGTAAAAAAACTAATTACATGCCAAAGAACAAAATCTGTAGTGCATTAGGTTTTGAAAATACCTACATTGCTACACATATTAAAAGCAATTAGACGCAACAAATAACTGCAATAGAATAGTTAGCAACTTCGGTAATTCTTTTTCCTTCATTTTTAGCTACCTAGAAAACTGGGATTTGCTGTTTTATGTTAAATCTAGAGGAAAACTTGCACAGCTAAATTTTCATTCGAATATACTTGTGCTACAGGTATACTAGTAGTACATATGAGCTGAGATCAATTTTTATTTCATCAAATGGCTGAACTGTGTAGTTATAAGGAACCTTAATGAGATAAAAAACTTCAATCAAGGTGAAAATGCATTACATTTTCTCTTGTAATATGGTGTTTCATGTACAGTGGGTGATATTTCAGAATTTCAAAAATAGCTTTCACATTGTGGTGTTAATAAATAATCTGTATTGGCTTTCTATTTTCAGTTTCCATTTCAATAAATGTGATGAACTCGCACTCCAAGGTGTTACTAACACTAATGATCCTATCCTTTGTGTATCTTGTTAAAAGAATGTCATTAGTAATTTTGCAACATTGCAATTTCAAAACCAATTATTTTAGGTATAAAATGTACCAGTAACATTTCCTTAATATTTTTTATTTATTAATGTAATGAAAGCACTTTGGATCTTTTGAAGGTTCCAGAGGTTTGCATCTCAAACAGCTCAAATACAACAGAAACCGTATTGCTTCACAATAATTTATATTTTCATTTCATTGTTAGAGTCAGGTGTTGTGTATGGACTATAAGGAACCAGATTCTCAGCTAGAATAAATGATTCAAACTCAGCTGATATCAGTGGAGGCAGGCTAATTTACACTGGTTTAGGAGCTAATCCTGCCTGTTAACAGTGTTTAATACCTTTCATATAATTGTTCAGTTATTCAAAGATTTAAGACAGTAGCAGTGTGGCAGTTAAATATATAAAGATGAATTCTCAGTTCTGTTATACTGATTTTAACCAGGAGTCATAGCCTTGTTTATATTCAAGATTTTCCCATTCATTTTGTATAAACACATTCCTTAGAAACAGAGTTACATTTTGCTGCTTAACAGATGGCTCTGAGAATAGGTTCATTTTGCAGCAGAATTATTTATGAAAAACTGGTCTTTCAAGAAAAGTGAACATAAGCATTTCACCTCATCTTCAAGATATCCCACTGGTCATGGAATGAGGTTTATATACACTCACTTGTAACAGAGTCCTTTAAGCAGTATTTCAAGCATGCAAATGTAAATTGTTATAGAAAAAAAAAAAAAGAGAGTTCTTGGCTTTAAAAGGTGATTAAAACATTTGATAAGTAAGCTGTTAAAGGGCTTGATTTAGTTTGAACATTTCTCCACTGGAAAGAG
>NW_010122685.1:58558-78374 GCF_000699245.1 Pterocles gutturalis | reverse complement strand
AGTCATTTAGATTACTCTGATTAAGAAAATCTTTTGTATTATTGTTAGATGTTTTTGCTGATGAAAATGTGAAAGTTGAGCATGAATGGGAGATTTGGTTGGTACCCACCCTAAAATCACTGTCATGTTTCACTTTAACCTTTAGCAGATTTTCTGTTTTGAGTGCTAAATCAGGTAAGCAATTAAGCACATTTTGATGAGACATTAGACGTGTTTTAAGTGGTTTCCTAAATTAGAAGAAATAAGAGATGTACCTCAATTCTTTTGTGGATCAAGGTCTTAATTTTCATCCTGTCTTAATCAAATGGGTCTGATGACCCTTGCTAGCAGAAGCTTAGATATCTAGGTGTTACCTCACAGTGTTGAAATAAACTTCTTACAAAAATGCTTCTCAAATATACCAATTAATTGTTAACATGTATTGTGGGTCTTCCAAAAATTGTATTTTTAGCCTTTTATAGGCTAACTTAAACAAGTCTGTTGAAATTGGTACTGTGTCAAGGAAAAGGCTAGCTGCAGCAAAGGGTTGTTAAACATGTGGATGCCAACGCATGTGTCACTGTTTAGTCTTGACAGATAGGCCTCCACCCATCATCCTTCAGGGGCCCATCAATCAGACACTGGCAGTGGAAGGGACAGCTTTGCTGAAGTGCAAGGCAACCGGTGACCCCCTTCCTATCATCAGCTGGTTAAAAGAAGGATTCACCTTCCTGGGCAGAGACCCTCGGACATCCATACAGGATCAGGGGACACTTCAGATTAAAACTCTGCGGGTGAGTAGCAGTAACAAGACAAGTGCTGCCAGTGGTACATTACTAGTCTTGAGCTGTTCATGTGCACCTCCAGCAGCTCTGCTGTCTTGCTGTCTGTTGTCTTCAAAATTAACTTGTCTGTTTTACTGTGAAACTCTCACCATGTCCACATCCTATTTTATTCTTTGATTTTGGGGGAGGGGGAGAAGAGTCAAACTAGCATCAGATATTTCTATTAGAATTCCCTAAAAGTAGAATTGATATTTAAAACCCTATGTATGTTGCAGTAAAACACGTAAGTTGGGGATGGATAGATATCTAAAAGGACAGGCCTTCCTTATCTTTTCAGTTGGTCTTACCATGAAGCCACTGGCCTGTTGTCTCTATGAAAACTTAGAGCAGTTAATTTTCAACACCTGATCATACTTTTCCAAGGAGCTATTGTGCTAGCAAGTGATTCTGGAGTTCATCAGAGTTTGGTTGTGAACTTTCTCCTTCAGTGAGTCTTGGCAGTTTTGAGCTGTCTGATTTATTTCAATGTTACGCTTGCTGGAGATGTTCCATAAGGCTGTGGATGGGAGAAGACAACAAATACTGTAACATACATGCAATCATATGCAGAAGGATTTATATTCAAAACAAAATGCCTATCGTAATGTTTACATTTTGACACATGAGATAATATGATATCTTAAAAGTTCAAAGAAATCTTATAATATTGCAAATAGTATAATGTCAGATTTTGTTGTCTTGCTTGACGTTTTGATTGCATCACTAATCTTTGGACTTTTAATTTTTTCCCTGTTCAAAGATAAAAATGCATATGTTTTTGTGTGTATGTGGACAAGCATGTGTATGGAAAAATAGTAAGCTAAATGTAATTATTTCTCAAGACCTTAAGGACAGTTTCAGAAACCATTTAATTTCATCAGCAGTATTTTCTTCCATCCAAAAAACATCTCAATAAACATAGCTACCAAGGACAAGACTTTTGTTTTCCGATACCATCTCATCAGTGATTGTAGATAAATTGTGAACTTCCTTGGAACGAAATGGAATTTATTAAAAAATTTATGCTGGCTTTCCTTGAGTAAACAATTTATCCTTCCTCCCTGGGCTGAAGGCAGGTTTAGGCCACAAAGGTTAATGCATTTTTCCTGTAGAGATGGATTAAAGAGTGCGCTTGAATAGTCAAGATTCCCCAGTAGTGTTAGAAAGCAGCAATTAAAGGTGGAAGCTTAGTGATTTCAAACAAACTTTCAGGCATTGATGATGGGCTTCTGTGGAGTGTCCATGAGGCAGAAGCTCCTGGGATACCTGTCTGCATGCAGCTACGCAAACAATGAAATTGGTTCTGAATCGTGCCAGTGCATTAATCTCACTGTTAGAGGCACAAGGTTTGTAAACGCAAGGAAGAAAAATTGCTTGCAAGGGGGGAAGAAAACAATATTAGTAGTGAGTGTGGTTTTGAAAGACATGAAGCTTTTATTGATCCTTAAGTGGCTTATTCACTAGTAACCAATTGTCCTTAAAGGCTCAGAAAGGCATTTTTTATAAACCCCTTGATTTCAGTAATGTGCACTGTTTGGCTCAGACTTAAGAACAAAAAACACATACAGCCATAAAAAAACAAGTTTCTCCTATACCTTGCAATTTTAATGAATTACATATGGATTTAGATCTAGAATATTTAACTTTTCTCTCAGGTCTACCTGAGCAAGGACTAGCAACACTTCCTAAGCAAAAAATGGCCACGGAATATATCCAATTACACCTGTGTACCCAAGTTCAAAACAAGTTAGTGTTCATCCGCTACATGTCCTCAGCCTTCTCCTCCCCTCACAAATAATAATTGCTATTGCAATCATAAAAGATTTCAAGACATGGGTAAAGATGAGCCACTACTATTTAAGCTTTTGAGATCATTGTCTTCTGCTATGTAACTCTCCTTCTCTGTGTAAATCAAATTATTCAGGAGTCTGCAGCAGTCACAGTGAAGCATGGGCCACAGTCATAAACATGAACCTAGAGAGTTTTCTAATAAGTCAGTTGCCCTAGTTGCTCTGATGAAGATGACTAAAAACTCACATACGTCACTCACTCAGTACCCTTTCAGACAGATCAATACTGATGGAAAACTCCTTTCTGCTCTATAGAAGTGTACCACACCAGATTTAAACACCTGCATTAACTAGGGAAGAAAACCGTTTATTTTATTGAATAGCAAAGATTTTCCATTCACCTCCCCTGTTGTTTTTTTTTCTGTAGCACAAAAAAAAGCATAAATAATTGAATTATCAATACACTATGTCAGTATCTAATCTATCCACAGTCTGGAAGTTGGATAATTCACCATAACTTGCAAGAGGCAGCATATCTCCAGCTTGCTTTATAAGTTGAGTTTGCCTTCTGCAGGTTACTCTGTTGTGTATACCACATACTTCATTGAGTATGCCATACACCATCTGTCACAGTAATATACAAATGAAGTTGAGAACCATAGCCTTGAGAAATATTCTCCATTATCACATAATGAAGAATTATATATTTAATAAAAGCTCAGAAGAATCAAAATAGAACACTGCTTCACAATGCTATAAGGCGCTCTCCTCTGGAAAATCTGTCTCCTTTCAAGAGTCTCTCATTTCGTTAGCTGTACCTCTATATTTTGAGTCTCTGAGACATTGTCACAGGGGTTTAATTATTGCTTGTATTGCATGGAAAAAAACATTTCCTAAAATGCAAGTTATGCTCATTCAGACAATTGAATTGGAATTAATCTGTTGCTTCCTGCCCCTAAGAATGGTACACTGCAGTCCCAGTGTATTTGAAGAAAATACCAACAAAATTAAAACATGACAAAGTTAAAAATCAATTAGATTACGTATCAACAAATAATCTAAAGAGCATCTCACTTATTCACCTTGACATTCTTCTTGAAGAGTGAGGTATAAGCACATTTGCTATAGTGCCAATCTGCATTTAGCGGAAAACCCATTACAATTCCTTAAAGTCCAATAAAGCTTCTTGGATGCAGTCCTATTTCCGTCAAGTCATCTGATGGTGAATATAATTCTTCTCCTTTATCACTAGAGTCAGCACTCTCCCTGTTCTGCTTCCATCTCCAGATTACCGTGCTTTATACATAGTGGTAGGAGGTCTCCTCTTTATATTGTGTGCTTTGTAAAGTTACTGTTTTCCATCCATCTCTGCAGTCTTTACTAGTTCCTGTCTCAGAAATGTTTACTTTAAATTTAAGTAAGCAATAGCAAAACACTTGGCAAATTTTCCAGTAGAACAATTTATACAGCAATGAGATTAAAATTGACATCATAATCCAAAACAGTTTCCCCAAATAACTTTGAAATACATGAACTGACAAGAGAATCACAATAGTTTTATACAAATGCATATTTTTTTTCTGCTATCAAAGTGCCTTGCAAGCCTGAAATAAAATCCCATGTGAAACAAAAGAAAGGTAAGCGTGGTGTAGGATCTGATTTAATTTTACCATTTGAAAATTGATTGGAGGACTGTCTGTGTAGAGAGAACCACTGTTAAGTCTCAGCAACAGCATTTGTATGTGTGGTGGCCTGTACAGAAGTGACTTCATCTGTAATAAGAGTCTGAGATGATGTAACAGTCTTCCTGGCACAGGAAACTGTATCTCTGGGTCATCATGGGATAATGAATAGTGAGATTTTATCCTCTAAGAAGTTAATTGTTGTTATGTTGTTACCTGATTTCACCTGCATTTGTTGTAACCAATAGAAAGATTGACACTGTCTAAAACATCCATTCTGTAGCACTTACATGCTGTACTGGTACCATTAACAACATGAAAATTAGAATTAGAAAAATATTAGAAGCAAGTATTCTTATTATAGTTCTTTAAAAGTAAGCCACCATTATATGATTGTTTTAAAATATCCAGTGACCTCTAGTCTGGTGTAAAATTTAGGTTAAATCCTTCTTATCAAGAAATATTTAGAAAAAGAAAGTTAGAGTAAACTCAGTCAGCTTATTCTAAAAGGTTGTTAAAACTGCCCTTAACTGTTTTTCATGTCTAGCTGTCTGATACTGGGACTTACACTTGCGTTGCTACAAGTTCCAGTGGGGAAACATCTTGGAGTGCTGTGCTGGAGGTGACAGGTAAGTGATGTCCAGGGTCTGTTTTTCAGTTGGCACAAAATGGAATTGTAGACTATATTAGAGCAGCCTGAGTTGAAGAAGCCATTCTAGAAATTCTGGGATTGAGATGGAGAAGTTTCAGGTGGGAAGGCTGGTGTGGCGGGTTAACCTTGGCTGGATGCCAGGTGCCCACCAGCCCCCTCTGTCACTCCCCCTTCAGCAAAATAAAGGGGAAGAATAAGATGAAAAACTCGTGGGTCAAGATAAAAAGCAGTTTAATTAAAGCAAAGGCCAAGGCCAGGCACAGAAACAAAAGGGAAACAAAGATGTTATTCTCTACTTCCCCTCAGTAAGCCATGTCCCCCCACTTCCCGGGAAAGCAAAGCTTCAGTGTGTGCAGCTCTTCCTGGAGACAAACACAGTAACCAATGCCCCCCTCTTCCTCCTTGCCCTTGGCTATTCTGGCTGAGCTGAGGTCACATGGTCTGGAACAGCCAATCCGGGACAGCTGTCCCGGCTCCGCCCCCTCCCAAGCTGTGTTACACACCCCCTGCTGGCTGCCAGGGTCACACTCAGCACTGGGAGGGCTGCTGGGGGGATACTGACTCCAGCTCAGCCTGACCTGATACAGCTGGGTTCCTTCCTGTGCCTTCCATTTCATAGCTATTGTCTTTAAATGCCCATTTACATTGGGAGAATTTATATTTGTCTCCAGTAACAGCAGTATGCTATAACTCTCCTAAACAAGTGTATTAATAAACTATCAATTCGTCCAGTAATTAGCTTAGGCAAGAAAACTTCTATGCCTGCACAGAGGCCTATCAAAGTCCAACGTGCTGTATGTGAGTACTGGAGTTGATCTGCATAGAGTAACTTTCTTAGTCTTCTAGAAACTGAGGTTTTGGTATTCTATGTAAATTTCAAGAAAGCTGGGCTTTTTTGTTGTTATTTCTTTTCTTTTTATGTGTTTGTATACAGCCTTTTGAGTTTTGTGAGGTTTTTTTTTTTTCAGTGCGCAGCTGAAGAATGATAGCTCTTCATCCAAAAATATAAATGGTAATGCAGGTGCTGATTTAGATCTTTACAGATTAAGAACATTGGTTATGCTGATTTTGCAGATGCTTGGCATGTTTTTCCTTTTAATTTTCTACTTTGATCAAATTTATACAATCAAGCATAAAAAGTAGTTGTTTTGTATTTGCCCCTCACAGAATCCGGTGGAGCAACAGTCAGCAAAAATTATGATATAAATGACCTCCCTGGGCCACCATCCAAACCTCAGGTCACTGATGTTACTAAGAACAGTGTCACCCTGTCCTGGCAACCAGGGACCCCTGGAAGCCTACCAGCTAGTGCATATATCATTGAGGCTTTTAGGTATGTGTATTATTCCACTTTCAATCTCTTTCCTTTCTCATTTTGCTCAAACCCTGGTATCAGCTGTTCTCCTTGTATTGTGGTGTACTTTTGGACTCTATGTGTATCAATAGAAGTTAATTAAAAGACTCAACTCCTATGGCAGGCATTGATTTTTCTTTTTTAAATTGATTTCTTTTTAATTTATCAATTTTTTCTAAGTGATTAATTAGAGGAGCATCTAACTGTTTCTTCATGTCAACAGGAATATAACAGGACAATGCAGTCATTATTTGTTACTTTCCCGTAGCACTGATGAGCAGTGAGAGTCTCCTGTGTGAATGCTGCAGGTCAAATCATTTGGGCCAATGTTATCTTGACTATCATAGTACAAATGATCTGAAAATAAATGGATAATCCTGAAGCCTCTCTGCATGCTTTAATTCTTGTTCTTGTTAAAGCAGCACCTAAGAGTCAAAGCACTTTAAGTTTCTATTTTTTACTGGTTTAGATAGATTAAAACTTTTAACTGAAAAAGCTAGTGTTGATAATTTAGGATTTCATCTTTGCAGCCTGAGGCTGAAGATAATCCAGCTGCTCCCTTCCACACAGCAGCAATGAATATGTGGTACGAAAGAACTCCTGGGCTCCAGTTCAGCAAGTTTGTTTAAGCATGGGCCATACCTCTCACATGTATCAGTAATGTATTCTTCTGCTTAAAAATGTGCACATTGTTAAAAAAATCCTTAATCAAGATGTTCAACAAATGACAAATAATTTAGTTCATCTTTTAATTATAAATCATGCAAGAATTTGTCAAAATCATATGCGTGCAAATTTAAGAAGTTATAGCCATAATGCTTCATCCTGCTATATTAATATGCAAAGAACATTACTGTATATGTAGGTTGTTGATTTTGTTCTGGAACTTGTCCTTTATGGATTACATGAATGAAACAATTGAAACAACATGAAACTTGTAGCTTTCTTTTTTTTTTTTTTCCTTTTAATGTATTAAAGAATTTTTTAATCAATGCTATAAAGACAGCACTATAAAATAAAATTTTCTCCTTAGACTTTCATGATATTTCACCCTAGATAAGCTTTAATGGCATGCCATCAATAACTTTAACAAAAGCCAGACATTTTCATTAAAAGCTGTTTTAACAATCACACCTGAAATCTCTTCATACAGTGGATCGTAATCTAATTATAATAATGTCCAATGGAAAATCTAGTGACAGGTAAAAAATATTCATTTACAAGCATGTTTTCAGAAAGGCTTTTTGTAACTTTTAGTATGAATTTAGTTCAAGGAGAATACTTTTCTTTCAATTACAATTTATTGATGTAATTTACTTAGCAGTGTAGAAAAGTATTTTTCTACAGGATTTTATTTTCTAAGGTTTATGTTCAAGAGTGTCCCATTTATCACTGAAATTTACTTTACAGCTTTCCACACTTTCCTTTTGAAGGTATTTATTTTAGAGAGATAGTAAAAGCTTTTGCCTGCGTCGAAGGAGAAATACTTTTGACAGCTATGTTCTTTTTTATCCCACCTTGATGAGTTAACTGAAACAAATATTTCTATTTTTACCCTGTTTTACTACTTTTTGCTGTACTTAGACTTGATATAGGGTTACAAAAGTAGGTTCTTTTACTTCTTTATTTTTCTCTTGCATTAGTCTATAATCTTCAACCCTCTTCTCATTGCAGTCAATCTGTGAGCAACAGTTGGCAAACGGTGGCTAACCATGTGAAGACCACTCTCTACAGTGTGAGAGGACTGCGCCCCAATACAATCTACCTGTTCATGGTGAGAGCTATCAATTCACAAGGTCTGAGTGATCCCAGCCCTATGTCAGATCCTGTCCGAACACAAGGTAATAGTATTTATTAAGGCTTATGTGCTTGAGGTAAAATAGAAAGAAAGAGCTGAGATTTGACCAATAGGTCAGTCTGGCCTTTTGGCTTTAGCAATCTGACAGAAGGAATCATGAATCGGGCTTAACCAATAAAGATAAAAAAATAGTCCAATGTTTGCTGTGTCAATATGGAGTTTAGGGGGGATAGGTTAGGTCTTTAATTCTTTGTACGTTGTAGACATTTTGATTTGCATTTCATTTAAACCTGGTGTGCTCCTTGATGCCTGGTTTCTATTGAAAATAATCTGAGTTACCTAAGCTTTTCTGAAAAGTGCTCTGAATGCTATGGTCTCCTCGGTATCTTTTCTCTCTGTGTCCTTCCTTCCTTCTCCATTATTATAATAGGGGTATACTATAACAACAAGTGCTTGTGACAGACACCGTGTTTAGTGTTAGCTTTAATCAAAATAATTGCACAAAAAATCTGTGGTGGATTGGTTAATCTGGTACAACGTTTAGACAGAGAATTAATGTAAATTAAGGCATCTGCCTGCTAAGAAATAATTTTTTGAAGTTATTCTGAAAAAAGCATGAGTCTTCTATTTATAAACCTGGATTTCTGAATTCTTGATATTAATCCACTGCATAAACCAAGAGGGAAGGCTGAAGTGAAATCCCTTATTTGTAGGGCAGTGATATGATTGATAGCTGTGATCCTCCATTGCTATTGAATTGATGATTGAATTCTGTTCACATTACAGCAAGCTCTAACTGTGTATAACTGCCACAAAAAAAATTATTTTCATAGCATGGATTTTTTTGGCTTTGAGAACACATTACTTGAATACTTCATTCAAGAATGTAGCTCTTTGTTAAACAGGTTGCAATACAGGAATTAATACTTTTCTGGAATCATAATTTTTTCGAGTCCAAAGTAATGGCTCCTCTCACAGTTAATTTAGAATGAGATCCTCTGTCTCTGTTTATGGTAGTTACAAAAGTGGGCGTAGAGAGTGCATTCTGTGCCATCCTCCAGCATGTGTAAGTGATTTGGGTCCTTTGCTGATCATAGATAGAAAGAGAAAAATAGGAGTAAGGTGCTATTTCTTTATCACATAACCATCTCATCCCAGTCTATTCCTAAATAAATCTGTCCTTAGTAATTGTCCCCTCAAAACAGTAATGATTGTTGTAAAAAGAGAAACAGAGTTGCTTTCTGAAATGATGGATTGAGTTGAGCAGGGATTTCATGGCGTGACTATCCATGGAGTATCACAAGTTTCCTTCTATTTCGTACTCTCCCATTATTATAGGGTGACTCATACTTTTCATTGCACCAGCCTTTTAGTCTGCATAACTTATCACCTAGTTAAAAAAACAACTTTGTTTAGCATTTGAGTGTCAAATATAGACTCTTTATCTGACATACTGACAAGCAATTTGATTTCAGTAAAAACATGTCTTTTAATTAGCTACAGCATGTGTTGCAGCTTCCGTTTCCAGAAGCTGTTTAGCAGTCAAGCACACTGAGACATGTACAGGATTTATAGCTTCTTTGCAAGCCTGCAGTTTAATAGAATTAAATCATAAAATCAATTGAAAATTAACATAATGTTTTGATGTGGTTTCTAATTATGCCTGAATTCAATTCAGGCTCACAGAAGAAGCTGACACACAGTAGAAAGCCTATTCACAGTGGCCATGGAGGAAGAAAAAAGCAGCTATAACAGTGCTATATAATATTAATGTGCAACAGGTGACTGTGGTAGCTTTAATAGGTGAGCATTTAGTTTCCTGGTATTAAGTATAGCAAATACAAGTAATGAGATTTTATGCATATTTCCACCAGTCGACTACAAGTAAACCGTCAGGCACTTTCAAAAGGTTTACCTTATATGACTTACATCAAATAAGGACAGAGAAATCAGTAATTACTCTAAGGAAGGAGTTAATTTCTTGTTTGGATTATTAACAGACCAAATGATATATTAAAAATACTTTAAAGAGACTATATATAGTCCTATCCCTGGAATTTAAATTACTAGCAACTACTAGTAATTTCACTGGAAGCTGTTGAAAGAGAGGTTAGAGAAAAAATATAACCAATTTAATTTTAGAGGCCTCTTAATTGTGATCAGAGTATAGCTTCTTGAGCCAGTTTTGCTTGAGTCATGATTTTACTATTCCAGTACTTGACAATATCCTGATAGATAGATGAACTGCTTTTCCACCAGAAGTCTCCTAATAATGTGAAAATGACATTACAAGACATTACAGTGTGAGCACGACATATGCATGTGTTTCCAAGTGTACATACCAGAAAACAGAATTCCACATGTACATCTCAATATTAATTTCTTACTGCTATTAGCCCATGTTATTCCCTTACTTCTGGACATATGTCCCATTAAAGTGATGAAATGCAGTTCATACACACTATGTAGAAATGTCTTTTCTCCTGATGGAATACAGGTACTTTGTTGCTTGTATACCACAGGATAACTTAACCTAAAATATAGGCATGGGTAGCTCTAGGTATTTTGTACCAAGTGTCATAGCTTTTTGTGGATAGCAGCATAAATTATCATCCTGTAAACCATCTGAGCTGCTGTCTTACAGTTTTATTATATCTCTCTGTTTCTTGGTCACTTTGAATAAGCATAGTTTGCTAGATAAGCTCCTTCACTGACATCCATATTTGGATTATATTCCCTTTGGAGATCCATGGAGCCATTTTCATTTGAATATCAGTAGAAGCCTGTGGCAATGTTGTTTATTGGTGGCTCAGAACCACAACTATCCAGAATTATGAAGCTGAAATATTGATGATCAAAACCTACTTTATTTCAAAATCTGGAGGCATGTGATTCAAACTCAGATGTTATATTTAAATGTTTAATTTTTAAGAGCACTATTATTTCTTCTTAATAATATTTAGAAGATAAAAAGAAGTCACATGTTGTGTACTCCCGTATCTAAGACCGTCAGAGGAGGAAAAAAACCCTTTTATATATGTGTTCTCTTCACAAGGACGTACGTTGATGCAAAAAGAGGGAAAGTGTCTCTGCCTAGTGAATCTCATGAGAAACCCAAGCAAAATTCACAGATGCCTAGACAGGTGTCCCTAGTTTCGTCTGGGACAGAGTTAACTTTCTTCATAGTAGCTAGTGAGAGGCTGTTTTGGATTTGTGATGAGAAGAAGGCTGATAACATACTGATGTTTATAGTTGCTGCCAGGACAGTCAAGGACTTTTTGGTTTCTCTGCTGTACCAGTGTCTGCAGGTGCAGCAGAAGCTGTGAGGGGGCACAGCCCCAATTACTAGCCTAGGATTTGATCTTAGGTTGAAAAAAAAAAAAACCTGTTCATTTTCTTCAAGTATACTAACTAATTTGGTTTGAGACATCTGGGCAACATTATTATTACCTGAGTATTTTGGAAGTGGTGAATATTGCGTCTCTATCATCACTTACCAGATCTGAGAAAACTTTGGCATCAAGTCTGAATACTTATTTGAACATCTTTATTTTTCATTATTTCATAAGCAGCTAAAGGCAAATGGTTTGTTTGCATTACTTTATATGCTTTGGAGTTCCTATTTAAACCTTTGTACTGTACTGTTTTAAAAAAAGTACTATAAAGGGTGTTTAGATCAGGTTGTTAAGGTATTTGGTAGTTCTTATTGAGGCCGTATATAACTCTTCTCATTAACATAATGCTTTCATGCGTGTGCCCGACCTGGCAGATATCAGCCCACCAGCACAAGGTGTGGATCACAGGCAAGTCCAGAAAGAACTGGGAGACGTCATTGTACGACTGCATAATCCTGTTGTGCTGACACCCACAACAGTTCAAGTCACCTGGACGGTAAGGCTTCTATTATTATTACCTTAACAGTACTGTAATTTTGCCTATTTATCCTTGCAGCTTTTTACTACTCTGAAAAGCTCCAGTCTTGACCCCAATGTGAGTGCTCTGATAAACTAACATGATACAGGCATATATATGTGGTAATGAAATGGTCTTTTTATTTTCTCTTTCAAGTCAGGCAGGTTCAAAGTCTTCAGTGTTCAGCTCAAAGTGAGCTAGCTGTCTGACTAGGAAAATATTATAAAAATGAATGTGCTTAACACTATAATCTAAAGGATAATTGATCTGTGGACTCATTGCTGTGCATGTCAAAAAGTAATCAAAGTTAAATATCAACATGAAATTGCTGTGTGAAAAAGCACTTTCCACTTTAAGGCATAGGGATGTCTGACAATACCCTATTATTTGGTGACCCCAAAAAAAAGCAAAAATAGCTTTCTTATAGGGCACTCGTAGTGAAGTCAGAAGCACGTGGTGCTGATGCTTGATCCACTGTGTAGCATCTGGTTTTCTAGCATAAGCCTTACCCACAATCAGTGGATATCCTTTCATTATAGAAGACCAGAAGCTTTTTGGCAGTACTTAACAACATTTCTATTTGAAGGGTCAAACTACCGGGTAGAATTTCTAATATAGTGTTTGGCTTTCAAAATGCTATGTTTTCCTTCCTGAGGTTTGAAGGAAGGGATTTGTAATTGTAGAATGAGAGTTCCCAGGGCACTGCACACCAGAAAAGAGTGCTTTGCTCTTGGAGGATCTGCCACAGAGGAAGGAGAGACACGGGTGGAAGAGTGAGAGAAATAAATAGTACTGCACTGCACATCACTGAGACGCTTACATTATATAGAATGAATTCTGCTAAAGGGGTATTCACAAGACTCAGGGATTTTCTTCTTCATGTAATATTGCTAAGAGGTTAATGTGTGCAGGGGATTATACAACAGGACATAAGGTGCACAGTGATAGATTGCGTATTATAAGGATTACTGTTTTTTTGCACAACTCAGCCATATTTATGGGGCCTTATGCACCATCCTTGTTCTGACAGATTTCAACAGTCGGGGGTGGGGGGCAGATGAGGATAAATAGAGAAATCTGCAAATTTGTCTTTCTTAGAAGATTATTTAGAAAATGTGTCCTTGCATTTTGCCATTGATGTCAACGCACAGCTTGCCTTTCTAAAAATACTGTCTGTTTCAGCTATGTAGCTCCAGGACAAGCTGACTAACTTTTGCAGCAAACCCTTTTGCCCAAGCAGACATTTGCCCAAGCAGATGGGTCAGTAGTTTAGAAACTTTGGATGTTAGCAGCCAGTAATTGTAAACCTGGATCATATCCATGCGGTGCTCCTTCAAGTCCTTTCTTAGGTGTGACAGCTGTCAGAAATAGAGTTTCATGGACTTGCCCTTGCTTTAGCATATACTACAAAAGGAAGCCTCAATATAAACAGAGTTCAGTTTTATGCAATGTAACCAATATCATTATATTATAATTATATGTATGCGTGTTTTAATGTTTGTGCATATATACATATGTGGGTGTATATATAAGTGTGTGTGTCTCTCTCTCTCTAAAAGACACTCTTAGTGCCTCTACCGAGCAAGTAGTGAGTGAAGAAAACATGGTAAGGTAAAGGTAAATTGTTAGGGATGCTATGGATATCAGCTTATTAGGAAGATCCCTCAAAGCAGTGACCCTGTGCCGCCTGACAAGCATACAAGCCTCTGTAGAGACATTTCGGAATTGCCCAAGGGAAGAAAGACACAAAAAAGGATCTGTGGAACAGCTAATTAGAAACTTTCCAGCAACCAGAACAAAACCAATTAATTAATCATAGTCTCTAAGAAAAAATAAAAAAAAAGACTGTATCCAGAGAATAAAGTCTACACTATTAATATAAAATGGTTATATAGCGTAGCTACCTTACAAAAGGACAGAAGTGGCATGAGAGTCATAACACTCTTTATGTTGACTTTCTGCAATTCAAAGAGTGAATGCCAAGGAATGTCCTTGATTTCTGAATTCTGGCATCCTGACTTCTAGCAAATTAACACCAATTTTTCCCTTCTTTCTGGGATTGTCTTGTTTTTACTTTTTTTTTTTTTTTCAAATTAGAGTTTAAAATTTCAAGAATAGTTATCTGCTACTGTGTTGCAATTTTAAAATATACACATACATATAGACACATTTTGTCTGTTTTAAAAGAAGGTCAAGCTTACAAAGTTAGTGTTTAAAAAAGAAGAGGAATGTCAGAAGTTAGATTTTCACTGTCACTTAAATTTATTCCTCTTGTGCATAAGTATTAAAGTGTAACTGTAATTATATAGTCACATACAGGATCTCTTCTTCATGGAGCTGTTAATTCTTTTTGTCTTCTTTATTCACTGTGTGGTGCCAGGTCTTATTAAATTCATACCACTGAAACTTTGCATTGAATAAAAGATTATTAGTTTGTCTCACATGCTTGCTTATCTGTCATGCTCTCAAGCGTAACGTTTGTATGCTTCACAAATAGTACTGAATTTAACATCACAGTGATAAAAATGTGTCATTATCCTAACTTTGCACATAGAGAGGTGAGGTGCAGAGATATTTATTGCTGATGAGACTTATGGAGTCAGATATGCCCACTGCTATCAAAGGGCTCATTTTAAACCTTGGGCCTGATTTATTTTTACTTTTATCAAAATGTTTTACATTACAACAGCATATGGTGTACTCCAAGCACTTTTTTTTGTCTGACCTTAGCTATATTTCAGCACTTCTAGCCTCACAGGGCATTAAGCTGAGTTTCATTAGTGGCTAAATGTGAAAAGTTTCCTAACACTATGAAGAAGCCCTGTGGCGCAAGCAGGAATAAGTTCTTCAGTATGGCAAAAGAATTGTTGCTTAGAAATCTTGGCTCCCTTCTAGGAGGCTACCAAGCAGAAGGATAATTTATTTACCTCTGTCTTTTAATTTGGCACTCATTTTAAATGAATGTACTTACTAGAATCTTCAAGAGTTAAAGAGTCTTCCTTTAGAGAGTCTTCCAGTGTATTGTCACCTTTCGTCTTGTTCCTGTAGGACAGATAAATGCTAGTGCTGTTTGAGTTTCCAGAGGTTACTGTGAGCCTGTACTAGTGAGTTCAGCACAGTGTGCAAGGTATTCTGCCAAAATGGAGGATTGCTGTGGGTATTGATGTGGGAGAAGAGTAATAGGATATTTTGGGGTAGAAATTTATGTACTACAGAGTATATTACAAAATGTCTTTAAGGTGCAGATTAGCAGGTTTGTCTGAAAGAAGTTTATATTTGCAGCATAAGCTGCATTATGAGTTTCTTGCCATTTTTAACAACCTAATAGCCTAACCAAATGATCCAATAGCTATTGAACCTGTCTCCCGTTCAGCTGCAGTAATGTGCAGATTTGAACATGCAGGGAAAAAGAGTTTCTTGTTCTGCAGAAGTGGCGAGCTGTTGTCAGTTTTGTAGATACCTCCTGCACTACATATTCATCTTAAAAGAGGTTGAGAAAAAGCATGCAGGACCAATTATGCTTGTAGGTCACCTTAAAGCACTAGGTCAATGCTGAGGAGAACCTACACAGTAATTGCTCTCTTCTCTCTTTTAAAAAAGAGCATTTGCATTTTCTGCCATCTGTCTTTTGAGGGAGAAAGTGTAGCTTTAGATCAGCAGCTGTTGCAGCTCTTTTGACTGGATGTCACTCCTGCTTGTGCAAATTCAAGAGTAGTTGGAGTGTCACAGGAAGACTAGAAATATCCTCTGATCCCAGCACAGAGAGTTCCTGCAGGCTCTGTAATAATGCTAAGTACTTTGTATGACAAAGTGGCAACCATCTACACCAAAAAAAAAAAAAAAAAAAAAAGGAAAGGAGATTAGCTGGAAATTATTCCATTCTTTCATCAAATGATGGTGCATGTTTCTGCAACTCCGCCTCTGTGTGAATGTGTATCAAACCTATGGAGATGTTTGATAATTAGCATAGCTGAATGCAGTTCTTTAATGCTAAGCATATTTTTAATGGACTGCTGTTGGCATAACACATAATTACCATATAAGAAATGGAGGAAATTATGAAGCCACAGGCTTTGTATTATATATAAGACTGTGTGTGCATGTATATATACATATACATGTACACACATATGTGTGTGTGTATGTAGCCGTGAAATATACCTGTCCTATACCTCACAAATATCTCTAGTTAATCCATGTAATTATCCAAGAGTAATTTTTCACTAATCAGAAAACTCCAAACAAAACAAAAAAATCCACCTTTCACTCTCTGTATAGTTTACCAACATTTTACCTTATGAAAGGCCCTGTTCATTCAGACTAGCTTTAAGCGGGCATGACAGAAAGCTTCGTATCCTCTCCTCAATGTTGAATACAACTGGACGTTTATAGAAAACATTAAAAATACATAGTATTTTCTTTCATAAGTACCCTCCCAGATCCTGAACAATGGAATCACTGTCAATAACCCAAAATTCAGGCAGATCACTTAGCCCTGTTGTAATCAAACTTATAATTGAAAGCTCTGGGAAACTTGTGTGAGCCCCGAATCAAGCTAGTTTATGGCACCCATACACATGACGACCTTGTTGTACTACTGCGTTCTGTTTTCATATTCCTTGTGTTGTTTGTTCTTGGGTAGGAACTTAGACGTCTAGGAGGAAAACAGGTGTATGAGTAATTTCCATATTACCTATATGTAAGTAGATACGAAAGTGTGATAGACTCAAAATGAGTATACTATGGGTATACTATAGGGATCCAGTTCTTCTCAGTGAGTTGGTGGGTGCAATTGGGTTTGTACCATGCCATGCAAAGCAGTTACTATACTGTTTTGTAGCAGCACAGTAATTACAGTTCAGCTTAGTCAATTCAGAGTTTTCAGATGTTCTCCACTAGGCAGCACTCAGTAGAGCTTGACAGCACAGCAAAGACAAAATGGAAAGTTATAACAAAGTTATGCTGTCTTTCAGCGTAGCTTGTAACTCTGAAGTTAGACAGGAATCAAACTCAGCATTTGATTATTAAACATCATAGCCTTATACTGCAATTTAGGTTGAGAATCTGTATTACAAAGTGCATGAAAGTGTTATTCTTGCTGAATTTTGTAGTAAACATGACATTCATAAAGTCTTTATGTCTGTAAAACATTTAATTAATGAAAGTCAAACACGGATAAAAACAATTTACTCTGATTTACAGACTCCCTTCATCTGGAAACAGCTGCTTAATGTTCTTCTTAAAAACACAGCTTGATTCTTTCAGTATTAACAAGCTATTATTCTGAGTTATATCCCTCTTTCAGTGCATAAATTCACTTAAAGTGAATGTAGAGAAGTTTATAAAATGCAAGCTTAATGTTGTTGTAACATATGTTGCAAGGTTTTTAACAGTGACAGTTTTGATGAAAGACATTTCTGCTTTGCTCTCATAAAGCTTTCTTCTTGTTTGCCCTGCTTGCCTTAAGAATCTATGTCACCTCTGAATGCCTCAATAAACTGTAACAAGATTATAGGAGAAGCCTTATAGACCGTGGTTTGTATTTTCAGCCTTAAATTCATTTATTCTTTAGAGAAGTCAAACAAATGTATCTCTAATGCTGAAATATTTTTGAGCTACCAAATTGTCAGGAACAGAAAAGAAATCCTACTTGTTGAATCTTAGTTATAACTAAGAAATTTACTAAACAGCTAGTCTTGTTACTTGTGCTGTACTTTTCTTGGCTCTTTATTTTATGGCTACAGAAGCAGCTGGGTTTGGTTTGGTTTTATCCGTCAAATTATTTTGACTGTTTTTTTTTCATGCAAAATTCATGAAAACATCATAATAGCTTGAATCATAGTTTTGTGCTGTTTTTCCCCAAGAGAAAAAGTGCATGCAACCTCTCCAAGATAAAACACATTTTAAGTTTTTCCTTCAAATAACATTCCTATTTATAGCTATGATAGGTTAGAATTCTTAAACTTCTATCTGTGGTCCAATCTTTACTTGTGCTTGCCTAGTAACAGTTAAGATATAAACCAAAACCAACATTCCGTCTCCATCTTATGGCCTGAGAGCATCAGAACCCTGGGATGCAAAGAAGCTGCTTAGACTGTGAATGCAAGAAACAGCACATGTCCTTGGAAGTTTTTTTCTCTACATCTGTCTTATGTTTATTTTATTTTCCTGAGCATCTCATGAAAAGATGAGCTGTGAGCCAAGTAACAGACTAACTGAAAGCATGTAGGGTATCTTCAAAGACTTGTCCTTCTCTGAAAAGGATTTGTTTTTCTTTTCTTCTCAAGTTTCAGCACATCGGTAGCCAAGATGTGTTTAATAAGTTTACATGCAGTAAGCATTATGCCAAAGTTATCTTTGCGTGATATGTTGCAGGAGTGGGGCCTTGTTTTATGATTTAAGGTGGTATTTGTCATGATATATAGAGCTGGAGAAAGTAAAACAGAAAGAAATGTTCTATTACAAGTAATGTGAGAAAAATGTTCTTTATAGACAAGCAGCAGCGACTTACAAGAAGGCAGTTTAATTTTTAAATTCAGCAGCTTAAACAACTGTTAATTTTCTCTTTTTCATGAGGACAAAAGTATTCTTGGCAAATGCTTTGGGTTTTTCTTATACAGTTTTGTTACTTAAATATGATTATTGACATATTATTTAATGCCATTTCTAGGTTGACCGCCAGTCCCAGTTTATTCAGGGCTACAGAGTAATGTATCGCCAAACGTCTGGCCTACCTTCTCCAGCTGTGTGGCAGAATTTGGAGGTCAAGGTCCCAACTGAGCGCAGTGCTGTCCTTGTCAGCTTGAAAAAGGGGGTCACTTATGAAATTAAAGTTCGCCCTTATTTCAATGAATTCCAAGGAATGGACAGTGAATCAAAGTCTGCTCGTACCACAGAGGAAGGTTAGTAAAATGGTCAGAAGAGCAATTGGGTTCCACACCTAGCACTGCTGGTGAAGTCAAGAGTGACCACTTTGATTATAGTGTGGATGCATATGTTCAGCTTTGTTTCTTCCACATGGTTTCTGTTTGTTAGACATAGGATTGTCATTAGAATTCAACATAATATTCAGTTTTGTGCTCTAAGTATTCCAACAGAAAGCCTGGGTCAATCCTGTGTTCTTCTGATTGATATGGCCTTCTAATGTACAGGTGGCTTTGGGTCTTCCAAAAAGTGTGCACTGCAACCTTTCTTTTATAACCAGTGTTCCTGCAATAGAAGACTTTAGTCTGCACTTCAAAAATGAAACTAAAAAATTAAACCTTTTACAGATTAATGTTTGATATTAAGCACATCTGTCTGAATGGGTAACAATGTAGATAAACAGTTTGGCTGGGAAATGGGAACTAGTGAAGGACAGATATTTAGTCTGAGGGAACTCCAGTCTCAAGGGCATGTCACTTTATTGTTTCTGTTAGCACACTGTTTGTGAAACGGCCCTATTTAGTCCTTCAGAGGATTCCCTAGTACCTTTGAAGCCTCTCTGAAAAATGCAAGATGCAAAGTAAACAGTTTACACTACTGAAATACAGGAGCATGGTATACAGTTTTGCTAAAACATATGCACTTCAAGACTACTTTTTACTGAAAAATAAAGGGAGTGAGGTGAGATATAAGTAATTTTTATCTTTCTCTTAGAAATGTACAAGAAACCTATCTTTCTACCTATCCAATGCAACCTTTGCCTGGAGAATCTCTCTTGTAAAAGCAGGACGATAACACATCAATTAGGGTTCATCTTCCTTCTGTTTCATTGATTTCTTTCAAAGCAAGGGAAGGAAATACTGGTGAAGTTTCAAAACGCTCATATAGTTTCAGTACAGGT
>NW_010122685.1:0-58548 GCF_000699245.1 Pterocles gutturalis | reverse complement strand
TCCTTCCTATTAAAGATGCATCTTAATAATTTACAGTAGTCTCCTGAGGTTTAATTTAGTGCTGACTGTCAAGTACTTTTTAATTCTAGAAAGGACTTGCTTATTACTTACTTTTGTCTTTGATTTGTTGTGATTATTGCTCAACAAGTAAGTAATCCTGAAGATAACTTGGTTGCAGTTCGTACTTTACAGATGAGGAAATTCAGTGTCCTGCCACATGTAGAAGAGCATGTAAGAAGGCATTGTTCAAGTCTGATTTAGAATTTGGGAATTTATGGTTCCCATTTCTTTGTTCAGACTATAAAGCCTAAATCAGTCGGTAAAGAATATCTTTGCAGCAGTCTGAACAAAGCTTTAAAAAAAAAAAAAAATTGAAAAAAGCTTCTACAAGTGAAATTGCTTTTCTAGAGTTAAAATGTAGGATTTTATCCCCTCACTAGCAGATTTTCCTCTTGTCCAATTTCAATTGATTTTTGGTGTTTATTTAGTTCATCTGTCTCTTGCTAAAGGTAAGTTAAGAACTACTGAAAAAGAGAGAAGATTTTGTACCTCCTGTCTATTTCTATCAAATACTTGATGAATTATGTTTTCTTTTATAAACCCCATCTCCCAGCAGAGCCTGTCAAGTAATTTCCTACTTCAAAGGCCACTTTGTTCATGTGGAATAACTTTCCACATAGTAAAGATTTAAAAAACTTTTCTTGCCTACAGATATGTATAACTCACAGCCTAGGATCTGCTTTGTAGATTAATATAACCTTCAAAGAGTCTGTTTACAAATGTCTCTCAAAAAAAATCAGCCTATAACACACAGTATTACTGTGACAGACAAATGTCAGCTACTGTAAATAATTTTTGCTCTTACTTGGATGATAAAGCTAAGTACTTCCATGAGAGAATTAAGACATTCAGTAGATACAGTTCTACAGATATTTCCTTTAATTCTTCACAATATCTTTGTAATTCTATTGGTGTTCATATATTTCAAAAATAACATCAACTAAATGTTTAATGGCAGTGGTTTGCCTCTCATCCACTGAGGAATGCTGGCAGTCTGTTTAAAGGTATCCCACTCACTGTGTCGCCTGTGATTCCATTTCGAAAATGAGCTTTTTTAGACTTGACCTTTAAAAAAAATGTCAGGTATACTATTTTTAGAAGACAATTTGGAAGAGTGATACAGGACTTGGAAGTTTTTTGCAACATCAAAACAAATAGCCCTGTTAAAGGCAAAGTACGACCACAAGGTAGTGGCACCTTTCTGCTGGATTGAATTTTACATGCAATGTTACTTCTGAGGCCAACCTCCAAAAATCAATTTTGCTCAGTTAGACTTTTCCTCTAGATCAGACATTTGTCACAGTTCAGTATCCATCCATCTCCTGCCTCTTTGGCCTTGTGAGAGTAAAAAATGGAATTCTGTTTGGCTGTGTCTGGAAAAGATGAGCAGCGATTTGGGTTCTTTCATATCTGTAAAAAGAAGCTGAGCACTGGAATAATTGACCTGTCAAGAAGCAGGCAAGGTGTTCTCCACAAGCCAGCAGCAAGGGAAATGAGAAAATGGTTTTAAAAATGTTATTTTTCAACGTGGTCTATTTAATAACTGCAGCAGTGTCAGACGAGTGGCTTAATTTATATCATGGTGCCAGCTTCCAGAATGATATTATCAGAGAGAGGAAGTAGAACTGTTATGTACATATATGTGTATAGACATGTGAAAAAGGAACTAAATAAAATAGTTTATTTTATAATTTTCACTATTTCTTTCACACTTGCTCTAAAGATAGATGATTTTTTTCTTCAATTGCATCCACTGTTTTAAATCTCTTTTGGAATAACTTTGTGGAGTAGTATTTGTTCTGCATATTGTTTGTCACCACAAAAATATGACAGTTGGTAATGGAAGTCTCCTTAGTTTTTATCAGCTGCTGTCTGTCAATTCCTTTTTACCTTAGTGCAGCTCTTAAAATGATACTTCCAGCTGCATTCATCAGCTGCAATTTTAATTTTGCTTCAAACTTACCATATATCCTCAAAAAAAAAAAAAAACCAAAAAAACACACTGGTAGAATATTAACTAGAATATTCATACAGTTTAAATGCAAAGACAAATGACTACAGTATGTTTTTCTTTAAATGTTAGAGTACAGTATTCATTTTACATTCTTTAGCATTTACTCTCCTCTCTCTCTCTCTGTTTCAAGTGCCCTTTGAGCATGAAAGTTAATAAATTTCAGCAAGTTGTTCCATTGTACTTAAAAACAAAAATGTTATACAGTGTTAAGCCTTGCCATTTTCATGATTATTATTTTAATGTAAAATGTTGTTCTAATTAATATCGCACACATACATTTATTCATGGTTTCGTTGTTATTGCATAACTTAAAGATTTTTAAAATGCTACTTTTTTTTACTGTGTGGCAAATTATTTCACTTGACATAAAATACACAGTGCAACTATTAACTTCACCAATTTTATGTTTTGCACGATTGCAAGGAGTAACCCAAGGCCACCTTTCTGTGCTTCATTTGAGCTGGCTAAGAGTGAAATTGTCCACAATACAGCTCCGTCTCTCTCCTCCAGTACACTGTTTCTCTGCATCATTCAAGGTCACAAGGACTCTACATAGCACTATTTGCTATGCAGCTGAACCAGCATCTGAAAATGGAGTTGTCAAAATGTGCAGCCTCACAGGACAGAAATACATGTCAATTTTCCTCTAAAATATTTTTTTCTGATGTAGTCTTATGGGGTCCCTTGTCTCCACTTCTGATACCCTAGTTTTAAGTTGTGTGATTCCTGCAAGAGGCTACTTCAACTCGTTGGGTTTATCAGCATAAGGATTTGAGCTCAGCTTCTTGAGCCTGTGCCAGGTCAAGCGGTAAGGAGCATCTGAAGTGGGAACATAGCCAGTCTCAAAGACG
The DNA here is from genome assembly GCF_000699245.1 of Pterocles gutturalis. Lineage (NCBI taxonomy): Eukaryota > Metazoa > Chordata > Aves > Pterocliformes > Pteroclidae > Pterocles > Pterocles gutturalis. Next base: position 55,623 of record NW_010122685.1, on the reverse strand, counting down.
CCATGGAAAAAAATAGGGAAATCTGAATTGACTCAGTCAACGTGAATATTCCTGATATCTGTGTCTGTGTTTAGTTGTGTTAAACCTGCCAGATTGTACAAAGATGCCAGTGGTTAGAGTCCTGTTGCCATAGAGTTTAGCAGCGAAGGAGTCATCTCTGGATAGGAATAGTCTAGAGCAGGGGACTGGAGTCAGGGAGCCTTGACACATGATGTGAGATGCCCAAAACCAGAGGGTTATCTAGATTTGAAATTGGGGCAGGGGGGAGTGATAAATATTTTAGGTTCTGGTGCAAGGTCTACTATAAGTCTTCAAAATAAGCTTTCATATTTCATATTAAATGTTTTAAGATCATATTAAAGGCAATGACAAAGAAGTGGCAGAAAAAATCCATAAGGAGTTATTAAACGCAAAGCTATCACCCTGGAATAGAAATGTCTGAGTAACAGGCTTCTGTGAATTGGAAAATTGTCCTGGAGAGGTATCACTATATGCTCGCTTTATTAGTTCACACTTTCCTAGCTGCTTTCTATTAGTTTTGTTGAAGGTGGGATAGATGAACTGGGATAAATGGCCTAGATGGATACTAGGACCAGTTCAGTGCATCTGTTATCAATATTTTTTTTCTCCCCAGAGACTGTACCTTCATATAACACACTCGACTTTGGAGACTTAGTTTGCCACTGTAGTGGAGTTTCAACACTTGCCTAGAAATAAAGGAGAGGGAGCAGCAAGAAATTTAAAGTGGCTGAGGAGGGATATATGCCACAGCCCTCTGCCATGGCAGCTCTAGCTGTGGTGGGAGAGCCCCCTCCTGGAGATGCAGCAGATGCTCAGAGGGGACTTTTCTGCGCCACTTCTCAAACAACAGGTCCTGAGCCAACAAAAACACCCTGCTGCTGGTGTAGCTGGGCTTTGCTGGCATAGCTCTAATCACTAAGAACCATGATTTTGTTTTTTTATCACACTTCTAGCCAACATAGCAGGGCTGGCAAGACAGGGCTGGTAGATATGGCCTTCATATGCAGTGACCAACCAGCCAAACAGCTGTGAATTGTTGAACTGAAGAGGACTTGGAAGAGAAAACAATTTGCCTAGGGAAAAGAGGACATAAGTATATATCTGACATAATTTAGTGTGTTCCCTTTTCACTGTCATTTGATGTAAAGCCCTGATCACTTTAACCCTTTTCCACCTGGGAGTTGCAAGGTTTTATGCTTAAACGAGTAGGAAACAGAAAAGATCTTTAAATGTCTGCTGCTCATATTATTATTAGACCATGTGGGAAAAGAAGAATCAAAACACTTTTCAGGCCAGGTGAAGCAGCCTAACATTGACTTAGTTGATATATCCATAGCTATCCATGCATATTATGGGAGACAAATGCAAGCGTGAGAATAATTCCAATGCAAACTTAAGAAATGCTAAATATAAATTAATGAGGAGTGATTTGTATTGATTCTCCATCGCCACATTGCCACGTTGTCATTCAGCACTATGCTTCTCTTCAGAAAGGCATTTTTCAAAATTGCCAGTGCCTAACAAAATGTGCATACCTAGGCCTGCAGGGAATGTGAACTTTGTAAACTGTCTGCTTGCTCTTACACTGTTTCAGCAAAATTCATGCACTAGCAAATGGATTAACGTCTTGCTTCTGTTTGTTCCCTCTCCTTGGTGTAGCTCCAAGTGCCCCTCCTCAGTCTGTTACTGTCCTGACAGTTGGAAACCACAACAGTACAAGCATCAGCATCTCCTGGGATCCTCCCCCTCCAGATCACCAAAATGGAGTCATCCAGGAGTATAAGGTAGAAACGATATGTAATGGGAGAGTTGTGTGTTTCAGGAAACAGCCTGCTTGAATTACAGAACGATAGTGCTGTTTATGGATTTAGATTCTGACAGCATTTACAGCCACCCATATAATTGTACGGAGAAACAGGACTATCTGTGGATTTTATTTTTTTTTTTTTAATGCTACTACTGTTATAGTAAAAGCAAAAATACCATGAGCTAGATCTGGAAGAGAGCTGTAATTGCCAGTTAGTTTACAGTACTTCTTTTTCTTGCTCTTCCCTGCTGTGGAATGAGAAGGAGGGTTTTTTTGTTAAGGGCTTCTACATTCTCACGACAGTCAGTGAAGTCTCTGTCTTAGAGTGCCTTCAATCTGTTAGAACCTCTGGCAGGAAAGATACCTCTTCTTTCCCCTGTAGAAATGCTAGTCCTAACACTTCAAGGTCAAAGTCAAGGACTGTGGCTCTGGGAGAAAACAAGACTTCCTCTCAGTACTCTCTCTGTCAAGATTCACAGCTTAAAGTGCTAGGTTGTTTGTTCTGAGGAACAGGCTGAACACCACTACTATATCCAGAGTTTGTTATATGGGAGCTGCCTGCATTGGTTGTATTTTCTCCTTCTTTGTTGCTATGATAGCTCAAAGTATCCACTCCTTATATATTATCTTAAGTTTTGTTGTAGTCTATAACTCCCCACTAAGCTTATTTTTGTGCAAGTATATTTTCACAACATGGAAAAAGTGCAGTGTACTATTGGGGTGGAGGACTATGGAGAAAATTATTAAGCAAGCTTGCAGGAACACACTGTTAAATAACTTTGCTGTGGCTGGCTTGTACACCTAGTGTGAAATTTTTAATTGAAATAGAGCAGGGCAGCTTTCTTGACAGTCGCACACAGGGTGGAAGTGCGGGATGCAGCTTATTTCACACAAAAAGATGTTATTTTTTTCCCTGCTCTATCTTGAGGGAATGCAGGATCAAGAAGGGAAAAAGTGCTTGACTTTTAAATGAACTAATGGTTCAATCTTTTCCAGCTTATCACTTGGTCAGAGGAATGCAGTAAATGCTCACAATATTTATGTTGAGCATAGCATTCTTTTGTTTTGCTTTTAGTCAATATCAAGATTTATTAATCCTAGTATTTTATTGATCTCATTTTCATATCAATTAATAATTATCTTTTAGCTTAATTAATCTTGATACTGACTCCAGTATAAGTCAATATTAACCACCAAGGGCTTATAGGCAAATATGTAAAGCACACTCCTAAACCACAAAATATATAGATATGAAGCAAAGTGGGCTGATGGTTAATAAAAGCCATGTTCCAGGTGAGTGCTCAGGCCTCTAGGCTGTTTATAAAAACAGATGGAGTTGCTACCTATTACATACCTTCTGTGTTAGATTAGGTGGCTGCCTGATTAGTGAGCTGGATACAGTGAATACAGTAGAAAGAGTCTAATACTTCCTTGAGTATAGAATGATTGCTAAGGTTTCACAGTACGTTTTCAAACAAATTGAATGTAGATCTGTTGATTCCACTTCAAGCATCAGAGTGCCTGTAAATTAATTTATGAATTAAATGCTTTTAATTAGGGGCATCTCATAGCTGCTGTAACCTAAGACCAGGACAGACAAGGAGTGAAAGAATGAATGCAATTGTTTCTCACCCTAATGCATTCTGGCCTGCAAATAAGATGTGCTTGAGCTTAGGTGAACAAGTGTTTCTTTTGCCCTCCAAATCTTCCTCACATAGAAAAAGATAAGGTGTCATAAAACACTGAGCAAGGTCAAAAGTAAGGGTAAAGACACATCAGTTGGTTGCCGATAGTGGTTCCACCAATAATGTTTCTTGTGCTATTATAATTACATGGTGTACATGTGATATCTTTTCGCATTGATTTTCTTGAGTGGTAGTAAATGCTTTCTTTAATAATACAGAAGCAGTATATGCAGATAACATTAACTAAAGAAGAATCCCTAAAAGGTCTTAATTTTGGAATGTCTTGGGAAAAGCCTATGGAAAAATGCAAGAGAGAGAAATAACACTCTGAAATCATGGATGTTGTAATCAGAAAATGTTAGTTGAGATTATAGAGTGGTTTTTTTCTGTTTAATTAGAGAGTAATTGAGTCAGGAACTGATATCTGGATTCCTGAATAATGTAAGTAATCACAAAACCAGCACTAAAAAGTGAGTTTGTGCTTATTCCATTTCAGGAATTTTGCATTATCCCTGTTACGCAGTGAAAAGAAGTTGAAAAGGATTTTGAAAATTGTTTCTTCTTTAGTACTTTAAGAAGTGTTTCGACATGTATTGTATTATTTGGTGTCCTTTTGCTATTCAGTGGGAAATTAAGAAAGAATTTTTAGGAAAAGTTTGGTGGTAACCATATTACTGAACAAGGTTTCAGTTAATGTATAATGCCTCTTTTTCACTTGAATTATTCTGGTCTGTGCTTCTAAGAGGTGTAACGACAGAATTTGCACTCCATGGAGAGCCAGAGTCCAGAGAGGTGTTTCCAAGCAGTCTTTGCAGCTTCCTTGGTCCTATGCTATTCTGGGATAGTTTGCTGAGCTAAATCATCCCAATTCCACCTACTCCTGGGCAGGATCATTGTTAAGAAGTCCAAAATAAGTGATTGTCATGCTATAGCTTGATATGTCATATCTATGCATGATTGTTTATGCGTATGAAGAAACTCATATTTTTTAACACGTCAACTTTTGTCCCAGATCTGGTGCCTAGGTAATGAGACTCGCTTTCATATCAACAAAACAGTAGATGCAGCCATTCGATCTGTAGTAATAGGTGGCCTATATCCAGGTATTCAGTACCGTGTGGAAGTTGCTGCGAGCACCAGTGCAGGTGTGGGAGTAAAAAGTGAGCCACAGCCTATAATAATTGGTAAGTGATTGTTCTGTTGTTTTGTTTTGCCTGTTTTGACTTTCAGAAATGCTTTCATAAGTCGCTTCTGGAAACATAAAAATCCATGGAGCAAAATATGTGATTTGAATAGAGCTAGTTAGTTAGCTTTTAGTGTCTTCTCTTTGTGCAGAGTCCTTGCAATCAACAGAGGGAAATATGTTCCTGAGGCATATGAGAAAATGCAGATTATCTAGTGAAACTGATTTAATATTCTTTTTTTATGAATTTACTACTTCTGCAGGTTGATGGATTTATGGAACTAGCAGCTTGAACTCCCTTTTAATTCTGTTCAGATGATTGTGATATTGCCTTACTCTTACTGTTGGTGCTTAAGGAGCTATTTACAGTTGGTTTTCTGAACATTTGAAGTCAGTGTTTCTCAGGTATCCCAAGCAGACAAGCTTCCTCTGCCAAAGAATAAGTGGCCTCTAGTTGAAATAGAGAGCAAAGGTAGTATTATCATCCCTGCCTTTGAAATGACTGTTTCTTAGTAATGGTTTCCATGCTGAATTAATTTCCTGACCTGAGGGAAACACCAATTCTGTTTCTTCTGAAATTCTTTTCAAGTATAAGATATAAAGGCAGGAACAATGTGGGAGGGGTAAGGATGGGAGAAGTAACCGTACTTATCAAAACTGAATTGAGCTGCGCAGAGCAGCGCCTCTTTTGAGTGCGTAGTACAGGAATTTTGTTGCTTTTATCTGTATGATCTAATTTAGCTGTTACTTAAATGGACTTTTGTGGTCTTTTGTTGTTATTAAATATTATATTTCTAGAAAATGTTGTCAATGCAATGTCCTGAACATGGACTATTCTGTTATGTATAGACCTTTAGAAAAGGGCATCCCCTAAGCATTGCTTGAAAGTTTATTAATATTCAGGTTTCCTAAGCATCAAAACAGAAATTGGGATACATGTCAGCTTTGAATATATTGCCGCTAGAGAAGGAAGTATGAGTGGAGGTGAAGGTAGCACTGGTTTTAGAAAAAGGCAGCCACAGAAATGACAAAGAAAAAAGTCTTCTAGAACTGAAAGCAATAAATTGATTTTTGAAAATGCAAGAAACCTGCCATTTAATAAGCCTGAATTTTGGACCTCTGTGTAAGTAACTGATATTTTGAGACTAGTCTGTCATTGCATTTACATTGAGCAGGACTTCTTTTTCTTATTTCACTAGGGAGTCCATCTAACTAGGCACTAAACACACTGTGCTTGTTCCAGCAAAATGCTTGTCTTGCATTTTAAGCACATGTGTAGCCTTGTGTTACTTAATGTGTTGTGAGTTAAACTTGCAAAGTGCTTTGCTGGATGATTCCCAGAATGCTCAGACACACATTGGGGTACAGCCCTTCATCCTGATTTTTTCCTTACAAAAAATGACTAGTGTAATCAAGAGTTAAATGTGGAGAGATCTGTGTTGTTGCGGGAAGGGGGAAAAGGATGTTATGATGCAAATAAAGTACAAAAGAAAGAAAAAAGTTATTTGGCATTTAGAGACTTAATTTTACATTATTAAACTTACAGTGATATTTATTTGTTCCATAAATAGAGAAAGGCAACAAAGATGGTGAAGGGTCTGGAGCACAGGTCTTACAAGGAGTGGCTGAGGGAACTGGGGGTGTTTAGTCTAGAGAGGAGGAGGCTGAGGGGAGACCTAAAGGAGGTTGTAGTAAGGTGGGTGCTGTCCTCTTTTCTAAAGTAACAAGTGATAGGACAAGAGAAAACGGCCTCAAGTTGCACCAGAGGAGGTTTAGGTTGGATACTAGAAAAAATTTCTTCATTGAAAGAGTGATCAAGCATTGGAACAGGCTGCCCAGGTAAGTGGCAGAGTCACCATCCCTGGAGGTGTTCAAGAAATGTGTAGATGTGGTGCTTCAGGACATGGTTTAGTGAGTTAGGTGGTGTCTTGTGTTGATGGTTGGACCTGATGATCCTTGAGGTCTTTTCCAGCCTTAATGATTCTATGATTCTGTAAATGATCCCAGAATTTCTGCTTCAACAAGTGTGGTAGCATCTTTGCACATTTAAGAGTCCTTTGCATGAAAAGTAAAGGAGAGTCTTTTCTATTTGGGTTGTGGTTTTGTTATTACTTGTATAATCTGTACCTCCCTTTTCTTTAGGTTCCATTATTCTATTGCTTATGAATTGCTGGCAGTTATTTCTCAGACTATACATTTGCTTGATAAAGGTAACAGTGCTTAAGTGATACCTTTTCTGGAAAATTTGGGTTGGTACCACTTGATGTTTTAGTGAGATTCAAGAACATAAAATAAGAAAATGATTTTTTTAGGTAATTCGTTAAAAAATAGTTTCATTGATTTAAAAAGAGCTAATGAATAAACATCAAAACTTCAAAATAAATGGGAAAACATTACTGAATTATTGTATTATAAGGGAGTCATAGAATCATAGAATGGTTAGGGTTGGAAGGGAGCTTAAAGTTCGTTGAGTTCCAACCCCCCTGCCAAGAGCAGACACACCTTCCACTAGACGAGGTTGCTCAAAGCCTCATCCAACCTGGCCTTGAACACCTCCAGGGACGGGGCATCCACGGCTTCTCTGGGCAACCTGTTCCAGTGCCTCACCACCCTCACATCAAAACATTTCTTCTTAATATCTCACCTAAATCTACACTCTTTTAGGTTAAAACATTTACCTCTACACCTGATGATAAAGAGTGCCTCCCCTTCTCTCCTGTAGGCCCCCTTGAAGTACTGGAAGGCTGCTAGAAGGTCTCCCTGAAGCCTTCTTTTCTCCAGGCTGAAAAACCCCAATTCTCTCAGCCTGTCCTCATACGGGAGGTGCTCCACCCCGCTGATCGTCTTTGTGGCCCTCCTTTGGACCCCTTCAACAGGTCCATGTCTTTCCTGTGCTGAGGACTCCAGAGCTGTAGTTTTCACTCTGGAAAATCAGCTACTGAATTCCAGTCCAGTCCTAGATAACAGACACATAAGAATCCAGAAAAGAAAACCATGAGAATATGTAGCAGTAGAAAATATTATTTCTTTAGTTAGAAGTTGTGTCACTGCTGAAGGAATCCTGTACCATATACGTATGTGCCCATACTCCAAGCAGGACATTGAAAAAATTTATGAAAGACTCAAAGAGAATCAAGAAAAAAAATTTTATGATCACTATTAGTATGCTAAAAAATTTCACTTGGAAAACCAGAAATAAAATTGGAGATAATGGCAATATTGGTTAATGGTATAACTATTATTTCTATTCAACAGTTGGCCTGTTCACTCTTACATTCCATCATTGGCATAATAATATGAGAAACAGCTGCAAACTTTCACAGTAATAGATACAATCGAATCTGATGTGTCTAATTAATTTTTGGTCCAACAAATTAGTTTTGTTCCTCATTACTCTCCAATGGGAGGAAGACATTATATTTCATTATGTTTTTGTCTTCAGGAACAATGGAGCGTTACAGGTCGCACACTCCTCTTGTCTATGTTCTAATTAGTTGAACTGACAGCATTGTTACAGAAACACCTGCAGTATATGAAATAGTACACTGATATCTTGGATTTATTACTTACTATTTATTACTTCTGCTTAAATATTATATAAAGAAATACAAAATTGATGCTGTTTGTTTCCCCCAAACCCCAACATTTATATTAATTTTATCATACATCAGTGGGTAATATCTGTATCCATTTATTTTTCAGTCAACAAATTCACAAGGCATATGTTATTTTGACATTTAAATGAAGGATTACTTTTGCAGTTGCAATTGCTAGGCAATGAAGGGTAAGAGCAAACAACCAGACTGCTAACTTTAGAATATAATTTGGAGTCAGATTGCACCTTCCTCTAGAAGAGACGGAGAGCATAAAGTCCACTGAAAGTTCTCCCCAGGCTCTCTGTAGTTTACTCTCACATCCTGCATTCTCAAAAGATTGGTTTCTGACCTGAGAGAAGAAAATGGGATCTTCAGACTTTTTGCAGGCTGTAGCGAGAAGCAGTTGTTCTTGAGTCCGGGAGTGTCCACTCTCGAAGCTGGTGTCTCTGAACTGCTTCCCTGCCTGCTCTCTTCCAGGGCAGCGTGGCTGCCTCTGAAGCAGTGCAGATGTTACCTATTTCCTCACCATCCTGCTGCTTTTCCTCTCCTCAAAAGGGCACGGAAATTAACTGAAACTTAAAGGCAATTAGAGTAACATCAACTCCCATGCTGATTTCTACTAGCAAATCAATTGGGTGCCTGGAAGAGCATGCCGCAGAGTGCCTCTTTCTATTAGTTCTGATCTCAGCACTTCCTCTTTCAGCACTGGGGTGCAACTATGGATCGGTTCCATGGGCAGAAAAAAGGGAAAAATCCAATAAAGGAGTCAATGCTGCCTCCCTTCTTTTCCTTGTCACAGGTGCTCACTGAGTTTTATTCTTGCTTGCTGTGTCAGGATTGGAAGGCATCAGGCCTTTGGAAGCAGCAAGAGAAAGTGGGAAAGCATGGGAAAGGACAGCTGCAGCTACCAGGCCCCAACGCTAGTAAAGCTTACCAGTATGGCCAGTACGGACTGGTACATGGTACCGGAACGGCCGTACTGCCTTTTTATCCTTTAGCGTTAGTCTGTTAACATGCTTCTGTGGGACCTATTTTGTTTTCAGGAAGCTTGTTGTGTTTCTTGCAGAGAACTACTGAAAGCAAGCCAAGCTCTAGCAGAGTTTCAACAGCCTGTTTGCAAAAGCAGACGGTCATCATTACTAAATATTGACATGATGCTGAAAGAGAGAAAGATTAATAAAATCACCGAGGTCATTAACAGTGTGCTAGCAATGTGATGCAGTGCATTGCATTTCTTCCTGAGTAACTCAGTCCAGCTCTGAAGGCAAGAGAGGCCCTGAAGCTGCCTCTTGGCTGGGGCAATGCTGGGGCAGCACCAGTCCCTACGGTGGAGCTGCCCACTGGGGCAGGGAAGGCATGCTCAGCCCCACAGGCCCTCTGGGAGGAACCTTCAAACGCAACTTGACCTGTGTAATCTCTGGGTCTTCTGCAAGGAGGTGTCCATGGAAGTAAAACTGGAAGAGTCAGACTCCTCACATCTGCTTTAGCCAACAACCTTGTTTGTTTGCTTTAGGCTGAAGCCAGCGTGCTGACAACAGTTTTGCAGCAAGGCATAATGCTACAATACTTCTAGTAATTTCCTCTGAATGACCATTTCAGTGTTTTATTGTCATATTCTACTACCTTTGGTTGTGTGTGATAGACTCTCATAACTGAGAATCATAGTATTTGCGTCTTTTTTTTCTGAGTAGCTACTCTTGCAGCTCTTCAGCATGCATGCAGGCATCTGATAATACTGCATAAACGTTTCAGGGATTGAGATATATAAATGCTTTTACCGGAAATGATGGATAATTCTTTCACCAATTTCAAAGCTGCAGGTGTGGGCAGTTTATATCAAATGTACATATAATCAATATTCATATTTTTTGCAGAAAAATATGTTCCACATCTTCTAATTTTAAAACTAACCATTTTGACAAGAAAAGGTTTAAAATAGAAAAGTGCTGGCCCTAGAACTATTTGCTTTTAGCATTTCCTGAATTTCCATTCACATTTTTTATAAGCATTTGTTTTCAAGCCAGACACCAGGCTTTTCCTTGTTGAAAAGTTCCCCTTAGGGAATGAAGGGGAAAAAACCCAATGGGACCATCTACTGAAATTTAGTTATCTAATGTAATATACACAGTTTGAGTTCATGTATAGTAATTTTTGATGCATGTCACTCTAATTGGTATTCCAAGCCATAACTATTTCTTACAGGTTGATGTTAAGAATTTTTCATGCCTATTCTAGGAGAAAAAGTAGCATCTGTTGCTGTGATTGTTTAGACCTTACAGTTAACTATACGATTTTCTGCTTTGTGTCAAAGTTGGTGCACTTGGGATTTGTATGGATTTATTTCCCCATGAAATAATTGCTGGAAAAGACGTTTTTTCCCCAGTTGAAAACATATATATTTTATTTTTTATTTGAAATTTGGAAACTCTAACACGCAGAAAAAAATCTCAATTTAAGTAAGAATTTTTGATGTGCTGGCAACAATGAGATAAGGAACTGTCCTTTGATGTTGTAGGATACTTTGTATTTGAATTTCTCATTTGGAAAAAAATATTTATTATTTGATTTTTTTTCTATTGGTTTCCTATGATCCATTTTCTCATCATTGTATTCTATCTATTATGTAAAAACAAACCAACAAACATATGTATCATTTAAAAGGTCTCTGGACTGTCATTAGATTACTTGTGAGAGTGGTATAGAGCTATCTTTTCAAATATATTTTTGAAAAATCACAATGGATTATGGATTTACTTTTTAGAAACATTGGTTTTCAGGTGTGCGTCGGTACTCATTAGAGCTCTCCTACTGTGGATAATTCTTTTGAGGTGCATTACTGGTTCTTTTTGATTTTCATTTGCAGTACTTGTTTTTTTTTTTCATATTACAGAATCCATAATAACAATGTTTTTCGAAATTCTTTTGTGCAGGAGGCCGTAACGAAGTTGTCATCACTGAAAATAACAACAGCATAACTGAGCAAATCACTGATGTTGTCAAACAGCCTGCCTTTATCGCTGGCATCGGTGGTGCATGTTGGGTAATTCTGATGGGTTTCAGCATCTGGCTGTACTGGCGCAGAAAGAAGAGGAAGGGGCTCAGTAATTATGCTGGTAAGAACAGTAACTATTTATTACCATCGCATCAGGTTCTGTCATGAAGAGAACAGGTGGTGTTAAACCTACTTTAAAAACTTGTTGAACTTACAGCAAAGGTGACCTCGGTGATTTTTGTATGCTTGTTTTAAATATATGCTGTGAAAATGCTGGTGTATGAGAAGCTTTAAATACATTGCTCGGTACCACATTTCATCATTATCATAAGACAGTCTTTATTTTTACATCTCCAGCATATCTAGCATAAAAAAAGTATGAAGAGGATTAACTCTACCTCTTGCTCCTTACTCAGAAGGCATTCTGTTAGTACTCCGGCTCCATCTGCATGCTCAAATTTGAGTTAGACTAGACCCTTACAAGGAAGGTTAGAAAAAGTGTTTGGTCTTCTGCTTCTTCATTCCCATGCATTTTCATGTTTTTGAAGCCATGTGCATGGGAAGTGGATGGAGGTACTTAATCAGTGACTTCATACCTCTAGCTGGAAGAGAAGACAGTGATGTATTAGACAGAGAAGTGTGGTCAAAATTTACCTATGGCAGAAGCCATAAAAAGTTTTGTCTTGGAAACATTCTAACACCTTAGAATGCCCTCACAGTGTGATCTCTTTTGCACCAAATGTGTTGCTCCAGTTACAAATTAGTTTTTGAAAACTAAATTTGGAAAAATAAATACCTTCGGCAAATTAAAGTATTTTTTTCCGTCCCCAACCTGTTTGTCTTGTGTATTATTCTGTGCTTCAGGATTCTAATGTTTTTTTAGGAAGTAAGGTGAGCTACCATAAAATGGGTCACTCTGAAGCCTAATTTAACAGAAAAAAGCTGTTCTTCAAATGTTAGGGTAGGCTCTCTTGTAGTGCTTATTACCTGATACATTTTAAAAGAGAAAACATTTTCTTTTTTGAGCAAGATTTGCACAGTAGAGCATACAGCATATTTAATGTTAACATTATATCACACTAAAGTTACACTAGTACTCTTCTATTTACAAGTTATCACATGCGAACCTGAGGACACAGGTTTCTGAAGTGGCTGAGGATGTTTCACTACTTGCCAAAAATCAACGTTCGTTCCCTGCTCCCGGACAGACAGTCCTATGGCTCCTCACCTTGGTGTTAGCCATCATCAGTCTCCTCAGTGTCCTGACTGGGCTCACTAAACCAGAAGAAAACTATTCTATGTTGGTTTTCAATCCTACCTGCTGGATTAGTTTTCCACTGGTTTAGTGAAACAAAGCAGCCCAAGAAGGATTCAGACAAGCACCTCAGCCAGTGCAATGGAAGCAGAGGGAGGAGAGACCCTTTCCGTGGCGCTGTTTCTGTGGAACGTCACCTCTCGTCACCACATGGCCTGTATCATTCATAGGTTATGCTTTTTGCTGAGGTGGTTTTTTCCCTTCCTTTAACAGCAGTGACTTTTTCTCTTTGAGAGGTGGAGTGGTGTTAATTGAGAAGCTAATACATATCACGCACACATACACATGTTTATATGAAATATCAGTCTAGATCCCAAGATTTTTCACTTTAACAGATAGCTGTACTGTTACTTCTCTTAGGAAACAGTCCTGTGCATAAACTTGGGACGTAAGCTAAGACTACTCTTTTTTTAAAAAGCAGAATTTTTAGCCCTGTATGTGACTTGGCATGTTGAGGAGGTGGGGGGGGAGATTGAGAGCAGTCTTTTATACCTTAAAATGCTTAGATGTAAATAATTATAACAGTCATTATAAACAGTGTGTCTCCTGCAACTCATTCCTTCTCATGATGTTTGCTGCATTTAAGTGCGAACATTGCATCATGACACAGAATTCCCATTATCAGAATTATTAGAGTGTATGCTTTCAGTAAGGAAAGTTCATAACAGACCATGCTTCAACATTCATCCTAATGTTTACAATTTGGAGAACAGCATGTCCACACAAAAAAGTCTTCCAATGTGACTGTCAAAATTCACTGCTCACCTTTCCAACCATCATTTCTCATTGGCTGCTGGCTGGTTAGTGCTTTAACCCCAACTGTTATGTCCTGCTTATGATGTTCAACCACAGCTTAGTAAACTCCAGAGGAAACTCATGCCCTGCAGTTAGTGCTTGTTATCAGGGTGTGTAACTCATAATGTGTTTGCTTTCTTGTTTTGCAGTTCAGTCCTTCACCTTCACCCCTGCAGGTACTGTCCATTAGTCTGTCTCTTACCTCACCAACACATCATTGCAACTGTTAGCTATCTAAGTATTTATAAACGTGTGAGGTATGCAGAATTAAAGCCAGCTGCAAGGAGAAACACTTCTACTGCCTATTAGTGATAAAAAACGTAGCATTCATTCTCCTAGTGATTCCAGGGGAACATAAAATCTACCACCATTATTGTCTTTGTCTTTATAATTCTGCATACTTCTTACTCATGTAACCCCTTGAAATAATGCAGTTTTGAAAGCAAATTTGCAGGACAAGACACTTGAACTAAGTTAACATAAACAAGTATTAGTCATATATATAACTGAATTTTGATTTTAAAGCTCAAAAAAGTATCTCAAATGTTTTTGAAGCTCTAACTGGAGAAATGGAACTTTCTACCACTTTAGCTGTTAGTTGTGTGTACATTGGCCTTACTGCGGGTGTTCAGATCTTCAAGCAATGAAGTGATTAACCTATGCACCCGTTGCCTTTACATTGCTTTTGAAGTTGAAGCTTTTGGGTTTTTTCTGCCTACCCCATTCAAAGCTGTTATCCTAGCTTATGTATCTTTAATAAACATAGTACACAGTAGACCATTATTGTAAGCGTGATTAAAGATATGTGAAATATAAAGAAAGTGTGGCTGAAACAGCAAGTTGCAAACAGCTTAGTCATCATTTGAATAACCAGTAAACATAGAGTATGCAATTAATAATAATCATTAATACAAATAATTAGCTTCTGCTCTCATACCTAAGCTTGAGATTCAAAAACTCAAAAATAATTATGCCTCGGTGTTACAGTGTAAAAGGCTGGTAAGTCTCAGTATTTTCCATCAAAGTTCTGTAAGGTTTTTTGCATGTAGCTTGGTCTCTCAGTTGCAGTCACCAAAGCTGTTTCTTTTTCTTTCTCCTGTGCTATCCGTGTGATAGAGGCCAGTCTTTCTCCTGCACTGCCGAATCCATCCTCATGCTCAGCTAGCTGCTTCCTCACTCTTGCTTGTCTTCAGCCACAGCTTGAGTGTTTAGCTTAGCAGGGAGAGAGCAGATGGCTATCAAAGCAGATGTGCAAAGGTAGTGGTGTCTGCCCAGGGTCTGTGATATTTCAAGGGAGAAGTGTCTTCATGGAGAAGCTTTGGGGGCCCTGGAATTGCTCCTCTGTCTTCCAGGCATGTTTGTTCAAGTCTGAGTAAGTTAGTGCTGTCCCCTAAACACTTTACTTGCTTTTCTTTGAGACACAGCATAGGATTTTATCCAAAATGAAATAATGCATCTTTGCATTTGGTTCCTATGATTATGCCACTGTCAGCTGTCTGTAACTGTGGTGAGTTTTTTCCAGTCTTTGTAGCTTACATTGGCAGGGCACAGGGTTGTGCTGGAGCCACAGTGACCATGCATGGTTCAGTGTGAAGTTGATCCACATGTGCTGGGCAACAATGATGTGTCAGAGGCACTGCCAAAGATTTGCTTTTTTAAAAATAGTTTTGACAACTCATGGACTTCGTAGAACTATAACAACACATAGTTCAATTGTCTGACCTGTAAACATTTCTGGAGGCACTGGGAGCCTAAGTTATCCAGTAGTTAAGTCCAAAAAAATAATAAATTAAAAAAAAAAAAAGTCCTTTGTAGAAAATAATATAGTCCATGTTTTTATCTTTATGCCCAGATTCCCTAAGAAACATCTCTAGCTCTCTAGTATTTGAGTTTGCCACTGGCCATATCATTTAGATACACATATCTATGTTTGTGGAGGTTTGATTACGCTAACAATTATATGTTGTTCCATTCAAAGTTATGATTCATAAACAGTTTGGTTTCAGATCTAAATATTTAGACAGTAGTATGTAGCTTTCAGAATCTCATCAGAGACAGCTGTCAATAAAGTTGAATTTATCCTAACATACTCAGATTTTAAAAGGTGCACAGTTTTTGTTCAGACATCTGCTTTAAATTCTTCCTTCAGGAAGCTGCAGAATGTGCAGATGTCACTGTGTAATGAAAAGAATTGAACACGTTAGTGGAACATTAATATACTTACTCTATTTCAGACAAAACAGAAACCTATTGTTTCAGTTATTTTTAATGTAAACATGTTTTGTTTTTCTTCAGTTTTGTTTGTGTATGTTTAGAACTTAAAACACTAATAGTTGTTTAAAAGTCTAGATTCTGCAGCTGTATATTTGTTTGCTAAAAGTGTTCTTTCAGGTCATTTTCAGATTGAGTAATTCATTTGGACTACTTGTTATTTGTACTCTGCTATTAGACTCCTAAGAGGTATAATGTCTGTTGTGTGACTAAACTACTGTAACATTCTATGTAGGAGAAGAGCAAACAGCAAATGTCATGCTATCGGTAAAGTTTTGCGCCAGACAAGAGCAAGTGATTGAGTTAAATTCAATAAGCTTTCTGTCTCTGTGAACATTTTCATAAGCACTGAACTGTTGCTCAGATGGTCACAAATAAATGTGACACTGAAATTCGTAGCTCAGTCCCTTTACTTATTTTCAGTTGAACTGATTCCAGTAGTTACTGCACCACAGTCCATACATCACTGTACCTCCACTTCTCTTTTCTCCATCATGACTCACCAGGCTTTGATTCTGGGTAATATCAGTACTGTAAAACATATGATTTTCTACTATATTTGTTAGATTACAACTCCTAAGTAGTAGTGTCATCATCTGCACCTGTACAAGAAGTATACATTTTCAGGACCATGACATACTATCAGCAAAACCAAATCTGGCACAGAGACAGTAAATACAAATGTTATCCCTTTTCAGTCGTCTGTTCGGTGATATAAAGGATGGATTGGTCTTACTTTTGTGAGTTTCTGTAAAAGCTAAAGTACTGCTGCTCTGGGTTTTTTTATATTTTTATGGTTGCCATTTACTCAGATTGCTCAGGTATAAATGCACACTGTGGGTTTTTACATGACACAAGTAAAGATAGCTGGCACAAAAGAGATATCTGACCATTTTATGCACAACAGATGAATTGTTTCATTCCCATATTACAGTGACAGAACAGAATTTGTTTATTTTGCACTGGAAATTGCAATTCTCTTTTCGCATTTTGTTATAAGGACTCGTACAACAAAGGCACAGAATCCATTTGTAGAAATAAGAGAAATTTCATTTACCTGCTTATCTTTCCTGTGCTCTCAAATTTGTTGTGCCAGTACCCACTCACTTGAATACTCAGGTGTTTTCAAGTGCCTAGGCCATCAGTCATGCAAAGAAAGTAAATATTTATTTTAATTTATGAGTAGGTAATCTTATTTAGTGACTAGTACTCCTTGGGATTAAAGATTTCATGAAACTGAGTAAACAAAAACAAACTAAAAATACATAGAAAATTATGGAATGCTACACATTTTACACGCAACTCCTGAAACTGTTAAAGGATGAATTGTTTGACAGAGTAATCCAAAGGCAGACAGAAGATTTGATGGAATTTTTATATGCTGATTATCTGTTCTGAGTTAATGCTTATTAAAAGAGGATTAATCTACATTCATATTTGAGGAACAACTTATCAGAAAAAGGAATGAGACTTGGCTGGCAACATTAAAGTTTTCATTTGTGGTATGAAAATGTGGCCTACTAGAGATAGGCATACAGAAATCTTTCTAAAGCTTTCTTGCCTCAGAATGTCAACTTACTATACATTTGTATTTTTCCAGTTCTAGCAGGCATGAAGATTAAGTTTAACCTTGTCAGATAATATTAGCAAATGGCATGGGTACCTCCTTATGTATTTAATAAAAGCATTTGAAAAGCTCCTTAACATATGCTATTCTTCATACAAACATATACAGTACAGTTTCCTTAAATATTTATGCATTTAAAATACACTTTGGAGTATATTTCTGCATTTTTACAGTCCTTGAAGTATAAGCTGGTGGGGATTCCTTCAAAATCTCTCTATGCAGAGGTTATTTTTTCATCTTCTTTTGAAAACCAATCTCATCCCTGCAGGTCTTCAGCCCTTCTAAGAACATATATCAGATGCAAAGAGTGCTGAAAGAGCTTTTTTGCTTCCTCAGTGATAAAAAGCAAGGGAGATGGGTGGGTCGGTGATAGGGACATCCTTCCCTTCCTCCTCTTACATTGCCCCTTGAAATTGCTCTGCTGCTTTTGAAGTGAAGACAGGATGAATAGTGCCGGCTGTCTGTGTGTTTTATTTTTACAGTGACGTCTACAAGCCTGCATTGCATTAAGTATGCTCCTATTCAGGTGCTTAGACTTGTTTTGTAATTGCAGAAATCAAACAGCAAGCAAAAATGCTGACAAAATGCACGGCAGAAATTATAAACATAGTGCTTGTGTTGGCAGCCTGACCATATCTTGTGTTGTTAGCTGTCTTTCCTTTCAAAATATTGATGCTAAAAGAAAGACATCTTCTCTATCCAGCCTCAGCTCATTTATGGATGGCATTAGAAATATGATTTTTTTTCTGTAACATCCTGATGATGTCTGCACTTCAAGAGGAGTTTTGGTTAGCTTAGTTGATCTTTGGGAGCCTTTTCCACCAAGAATAGTAACTAAAATACTTTCTTGTTTATTTACTCATGGAGATTATAACCATCCATGCATTGGTATACAGGGTGGAGGGTAAACAAGAGAACCTGTATCCCTTCCCAGTTCCATTCACATCACATAAGCCAGTCACAGTCTTCCCCAGGAAAAACAATGTCACTGCAAGACAAATTCTTTTTTTTTTTTTTTTTTAATAAACTAAGCTGAACCTTTCTTCTAAAAACAGTGTTTGTATTGGGAGGATGTAAGTGGAAAAAAAAAAGCAGGAAACAGTTACTGCCACCAGGATACATAGATAGAAGGAAAAAGAGCAAATGCTGTGATGCCTGTCTCTTCTCCTCAAGCTCATATGCCACAGCCCATCTGCAGCAATTACGGCTCTAGAGAAGAGGTTTCAATGTCATGTCTTCTTGATATGTTTCTCACAGCATGCCTTGGAGTTTTTTCCATACCTCACTACATGGAGAGTAAAATGTGTCTGACAAACATTGGTGCAATCTCCTACTAGCTCCCCCATTTCAGGTTTGAATTATAAAGGTACACAAGAGATACAAATATTTTAAAGACCCCAAGTATTGATTCTTTTTTTTCCATATGACACGTGTAGTTAAAATCTCACACACCCATACGTGTTATACAAGTGATGACAATATTATTTTAAAATGATTTCAGGTAGATGATAGTCTAAACAGGAACATCAGTCCCAAGAATTTTTCAGAAGTTATGTTTTACTGGAATTCCCTTAAATCTGTAAACTTTATTTATGAGGAATGTTACCACATGGGCCTTTCTCATTTCCCTTATTTCTTGTCACTTTGTCAAATGCAGAAAGTTGGAGAAATGGAGTATTAAATTTAAAGGGGAGAAGGAGAAAGGAAACAGCATCTAGTGTACTTTTGACCAACATACTTTGAAACAGAGCCAGGCAGCACTCACCTCTTTGCATATTCACACGTGATATCCACAGCACTTCAGATTATTCACTTTTAAGCAACGAGTGATACAGTCATTTGATAGCCTGTTAGAAACAACGTGAATGAAGGCAGCATTGGCTCTAAAATTAATTAGCCACAATGTTTTACTATGTCTTGTTTTTCAAAGCAGGCTTTTATTTAATACTTGCCATAGTTCTATTTTTATTTTCTTTTCATTAATTGGTTTGATTACATCCTTTCAAAATTCAGCTATTAACCATTTTGATGTGACATATGACTGCAGTGATTTTCTGATATTGATATTAGTCTGTTCTGCAGTGAAGGGTAATTAATCACTCTACCTAAGCACTCTTCTAGCAGGGCTTCCAGAGGGGCCAGTTTTGTTCCCTTTGCTGCATGTAGACTGTGAAATTATCCTAGGAGTTAATAAAGAGACAGGGATTCTATAAGGTATCAGAAGTGTTTTCCCAGTGGATATACGTCATTGCTAATTTTTTTTAATGATCATGGCATTTCTATTGAGCGAGTATAGTAATTTTGTCCGATTAGAATGGTGTATAATAGTAAACCTGATCTTGAATTTGTGGAGTTTGGACTAATATTTGGAAAATCTTGCAAATACTTGAGGAGCTGTAATTTCATTATGGGAATGTCTGTATTACAAAGGTAAATAGTATTTCCAACCTGGGGCCTATTTTAAATTGAGCTGGCCACAGACTCTTCCATTCCTCTCTGAAATTCGAACCCTTGTCTTGTTGGGGGCCTGTAAGGATGCAGGTGTCCAGGACATCGGTATGATTTAATAGTCTTCCTTATCTATGCCTGACAATAAATAATGGGATATTGCCACTGAGAACCAGAGTAGTCTGTTGGCCTTGATTCAAAATGTTTGCCAGTGCTTCACAAAGGAGCATTAAATGTAGTCAATTAGCTTCTCACCAATAAGGTGGGTTTACCCTTATTGCCCTGAAATGTAATCTTCTTAATAAGATAGATAAGGGATAGGCTGATTTTTGTCAAACTCCCATGAATGGAGCCATAAAAACAGTTGTCTCCCTCAAACGCATGCCATGGGCATCTCCCATGGCAAGACTTGGAAACATGTTTTCTTCACAGTGATACTGGTGTGTATGCATTTATGTGTGGGTGCTGGTTCTTATACTGTACTTTTAATGGAACAGTGCAGCTGTATGCTTTTTTTTCACCCCTCCAGCTCTAATAGAGCTGCCACCTCTTTGCGTTTGTCCTGGGAAATGGCATATTTGTGTGGTGACATTATATTACTGCATTAGGACATGATGTTATTAACTCACTGGTGCAATGTCATTATGTACTGAAGCAAAAGCATGCCAAGAAAACAATTTCATCACATGGCACAGTCTTGCAACGCAAAGTCATATGAAGGGGCCTGTGGTAAATTCAGGCCTTTTGCCAAGGCGGCTGGTTTGCCATGCAAGCTACAGAGCAAACTGATGTTAATCAGTATCCTGCAGTGAAATCCTAAACAAACTGTAACCCTTATGTGTTTGATCCTTTTCTTATAATTTCTGTACTTGATTATGTGATGATGCCAAGAGGCCTCCAATCTCGGACACTGAGCAGTTTGAATTGTTACTTTTAATTATTACTAATTGATTTTTCCCTGTCTTATATGTGTGTGCGTGTGTGTGTGTATGTTTGTTTGTTTTGTTTTTCCAACCAAAACACAGTCACTTTCCAAAGAGGAGATGGAGGACTAATGAGCAATGGAAGGTATGTTTCTTTGTATAAAGAGCTTTCCATCATATTTATTTTTAAAATTATGAATTTGAAAAACACTATAGGTGATGCACTTGGGTAAAAACGGATCATTGGGAAGACTGACAATGCAGGGAGGAGTTAAGTAGCTTACCAAAAGGTTTAATGACCTATCTGTTGTGCACTTTGGAGGAATCAAGCCCAGATGTTTCATATCTCCCAGATGCCCTGGAAGAAATGAGTACTAAATATCACAAGGAATGTGTTCATTTGTTACCAAGATGTTTATTGCATTAATTAGACATTAGCAAATGAAGTTGCTGTTGTTTAAGACTCCTTATTGGCTCCCCCTAAATTGCTGTGAGTGAACAATTACACTTAATCGATCACAAAATAAATGATTCATGGATGATGAATAGGCTGTAGATTGGTAGGACGGGATTCCCCAACTTTGGCTACTCAATTGAAATTGATAAAAGCTGATAACAGGCCCATATATCCTCATCTGTTTTCCCTTTGCCAATATGGAGATTGTAATTAGGCCCTGGTAATAACTTCCAATCTCCCGTTTAATCAATATTTTAGCAAAAAGAGATTAGGCCTAATGAGAGTGAGTAGATGTGGCAAGAAAGCGACTGGGTCTTCTTATTGCTGTTTCCATAGAAACCGATGTTTCTCTTAGGGATTGTGCCAGGCGGGGGTCTATAACGTACAATGATTGGAGATGTTGCTCCAACTTCATAACCTAGAAAAGCTGCAGAACTGTGGATGTGTTTTTGTTTTCATTTGGGGGAAGGAAGTGTCTGCAGGAAATTATTTTTTTTCCCTGTTAAATACGAATACAAACAATCCATCTACCTTGCTAAATTTCTGGCTGTTCATCCTGGCGTGAGAGAAACATGGTGCCTTATGGCCTGAGTGTACTTTCTCTTTCAACTTGTTAGCTGTTTAATACTGCTCTCAAAGGTGGGAATTACAGGGATATAAAAGCCAGGCAGTAGGGGTAGATAAAGATAGCTGTGGACTTTCCATTAATCCTACTCAAACCTGTTTGCCTCTAAGCCATCCAAGAGTGCTCAAAGAAAGAGTTACCAGTCTGTAGATGACAGGCATGCATTTAGGATGCAAGGGAAGGAAGAAATAGTATCCCAAAGTCCTGGAAATGGCTGATATGGAGCAATCAGTTTGAGTGATGGCCCCCTTGAGGTGGTAATTTATCATGCAGCCCTGGTGTAGGATTCTGTGATGGTGCTGCCTAACCTCTGTTTCATATAGACAACGGAGTTCATTTGGATTCTGGCAGAATCGCGACGAATGCCTAGTCCCACTTCTACTGACAAAGTTGATTTGTATATATCCTTAATTAACTGCTCAAGGTCTTTAAATCATCAAAGGCTGCACAATTTTAATTTGAAATAAATTAAAGTCTCCTGAACTGTTTGTTACCTACGGTGTTAGGAGAACAGTGATGTGACCTCTTCATTCACTAACAGTCTCACAGATATTTTATTTTTGTAAATAGATGGAGGTATAGATATATATTTGTACATTTATCCTTTTTTCTTATTCCGCTTCAGTCGACCAGGTCTATTAAATGCAAGTGACCCCAGTTATCCTTGGCTTGCAGACTCTTGGCCTGCCACAAGTCTGCCAGTAAACAACAGCACTAGTGGACCCAATGATCTTGGCAATTTTGGTCGTGGAGGTAGGTTTCATTTTATTAAGTCACCATATAGTATACAATAGGCTTCTGTTAGTTAATAACCATGATAAACAGTGTGGAATATTTGTCTCATTATAGTTCCTTCTATGTTTGACTCAAGATTTGATTTAAAATTTACTTCAGAATGTCACCCCACAGTGGTGAGACAGGGTCTGCTCATCATCTCACGGGAAAGGCATTTGTTGCTCAGACTTGTTCCCTTTTGTGTGAAGATGAGCAATCTGCTGTGCAGGGCAGTGTAGCCTGGGATAGAGGATGTCTGTAAGAACGGAGAACTCAGGAGACGCAGGAAGAGTGTTCCTTCAGCAGAAGAAGGACAGAAGCACATTTTTGCTGTCACCTTATTGCTGAGGGACTGCTCTCAGTCTCAACCATAATCCGTGAAGAAGGTCTACAGAAACTTTCGTTCTTATTGGAGGAAGGAATACATAAAAGGGAACTGTTTGGATTTTTTACTGTTTTATTTACATTTTGAATTGAGGGAGGCCCTTTGGGGCGATAAGGTAATGATTATTGTGGTGAATCTTTAGGAGGGTTATTTTCTTTCCAACATTTTACTCAAATGGGATTTTCAAGATGTATGATTGGGATTTTTAGAAGTCATAGTAGTATTCACATATCTCTCTTACTTCCTTGGTTTCGGTGATGTTATAACACAGTTAGTTCTGCATAGTGGTGTTCAGAACAAGATTTCCTAATGTTAATGAGTATATAAATATTTGTTAAGATGTAAATAAGTTAAACAAAAATCAAGACAACTTTATATATCAAAAATACATTAAAATACAAAAAAAAAAACCCTATAAAGCCATCAAACTTATAAATGTGAAAAGATTTCAATTTTGATCTGTACCAGAATCTGCTTCTGAAAACTATCCCTCACTTTGGTGTACATTCCAATGCAAAACTTCTTGCCTGTGGTTTGACTACTGTGACTTCAAATTACAGCAAAACACTAGATTTATTTTCCATATAAAAATGTTGGAAAGCTCTTGCCTTGCAAAAATATTATAAAGTAAGCAAAAATTTTTGATAATATTTACCAGGCAGCTGAATATCTGACAGCTTCTTTCTTGTAAATATCTTGAAAATAAAACCCTTCAGTACTTTTCCATCTTTTCATAAACTTACATAATACAGAAAAATTACCGTTTTCTTTTGGCATTTGGCTCTATATGACTGAAATTGGAAGCATGTTTTAAAGCTTTTGGCTTCAATGTGGATGAGGCATAGGTCCAAATTTGTCCAAGAGATGCAACAGTTATATTTGGAATTTAAGCAGCTTAATTCCACCCATGATCTTTACAGTTGAGCTCACACTTTTATTCTGGCTATTTTGGGAGCACTTATCCCTATCTGTTTCAACAGTTGAGTTGAAATATACTTTTGCATTAAAGATGGATTAGAAGTCAAATGTCTTTTAACATCATTTGCTGGATGGTCGCACTCAAAGAGTTGTAGTCAATGGCTTGATGTCCAAGTGGAGACCAGTGATGAGTGGCGTTCCACAGGGGTCTGTATTGGAACTGATGTTGTTTAACATCTTTGTCAGAAACATGGACAATGGCATTGTATGCACCCTCAGGATGTTTGCCAATGACACCAAGCTGTGTGGTGCAGTCGACACACTGGAGGGAAGGGATGCCATCCAGAGGGACCTTGTCAGGCTTGAGAGGGCCTGTGCAAACCTCATGAAATTTAGCAAGGCCAAGTGCAAGGGCCTGCACGTGGGTCGAGGAAATCCCAAGCACAAATACAGGCTGGGAGGAGAATGGATTGAGAGCAGCCCTGAAGAGAAGGACTTGGGGGTACTGGTTGATGAGAAGCTGAACATGACCCAGCGATGTGTGCTTACAGCCCAGAGAGCCAAGCATATCCTGGGCTGCATCTCAAAAGAAGTGTGACCAGCAGGTCGAGGGAGGTGATTCTCCCCCTCTACTCCACTCTTGTGAGACCCCACATTGAGTACCATGTCCAGCTCTGGAGTCCTCAGCACAGGAAAGACATGGACCTGTTGGAGAAAGTCCAGAGGAGGGCCATGAAGATGGTCAGAGGGGGATGGAGCACCTCCCATATAAGGACAGGCTGAGAGAGTTGGGGTTGTTCAGCCTGGAGAAGAGAAGGCTCCAGGGTGACCTTCTAGCAGCCTTCCAGTACTTCAAGGGGGCCTACAGGAGAGATGGGGAGGCACTCTTTGTCAGGGAGTGGAGTAATAGGACGAGGGGCAATGGGTTTAAGCCAAAACAAGGTAGATTTAGGTGGGCTATTAGGAAGAAATGTTTTACTGTGAGGGTGGTGAGATACTGGAAGAGGTTGCCCAAAGAAGTTGTAGATGCCCCATACCAGGAGGTGTTCAAGGCCAGGTTGGGTGAGGATTTAAGCAAACTGGTCTAGTGGAAGGTGTCCCTCCCCATAGCAGAGGTTTTGGAAGTAGATGATCTGTAAGGTCCCTTCTGACCCAAACCATTCTATGGTTTTGTGATTCTATGAATTAACCGTATAGATAGAACTTGGACTTTCTCTACTGGTAAAAAGGTCTGTGATAATATAAAAATTCAGTGAGAATTTTGATAACAGTAGGGTGGCAATCAGTCACTCTGGAAACTCAGAAGCTGAGACAGGCATTTCTAACATTGCCTTTAAGATTGAAATCAACATGGTGTCCTAGGTAGGCATTTGAGAGCAAGGCTGTGAGTGGGAAGCACAGGTTAGGTTTGGAGTCACGTAAGTCCGCAAAGTACTACTGTGACTCCTGAGGCAGCAAGAAAAAGCTTCCCTCGAAAAGTACTTCAGAACTATTTGATTTATCTCAAGAGTTGGAAAACAAGTTGGATTTTGGGAGAGTTTTTGCGAAAGCATCCAGTGGGAAATGTGGGTTAATCTTTGCTCTGAAATGTGCAGTGGGTTTTTTTGCTATGACAACTTGGTGGGAAAATCACACTTGATTTTTACTAGGTGATTATGGCACTTTGTAAAATGGCACTTTAATAGCTCTTTGAGTGCTTAATGTATATATCTCATTGAGGTCAAAAAAGTAGTCTGTGGTTGTACTGAAAATTCCCAGAATGTCTGGAGAACCTCAGCTTATTAGTAAGAAAGACTAAAAATTCTTGGCTGGTGGGAAGCTATGCAGCTTCCCTTTCAAGTGTGGGCAAATGTATAGTTCTCCATTTCAAAATTACTATATTGAGATAATACGTCTTCAGTTGCCAGAAACATGCTCTGAAAGATGCTTGTATGTCTGAGTACTTCAGATGAGCATTTTGCTATTTTTTACTTCCGTCAGTCTGCAAAGCCAACAGAGACAGGTTGAGCTGGGCTTGCTTAATTTTGTACATCAACAACAGGATTTATTTACTAAACTTCATTCGGTTATATTTTGATGAAACCAATTGTAGAAAGGAAGAATCTTCATATCTTGGATCAAATAAAATAAAGATAGGACTGCACTTGACTCTCACATTTCATGCTGTATTTGCACGGAACTGCTTTTATGATTATGTACTGCCCATAGAAAGCACATTGGATACATGCAGATAGATAGTAATAAGTTAATTTTTGAAATATGACCTGTAGTTTGCATTAATTATTATTTTTTTGGCACTTACAGTGTATCTGCAGCTATAAGTTAATATGATTAAGGCATTTCAAATACTTGATTGTGTTTGTTGCTGTTGTGTGCAAAACCAGATCATGTTGATGGGCTCAAATTTAATCTCTGTTTCTGCAGTCTCTCTACTGAGCAGTTGTTATTGTTGTATTTATTGCTAATATTATTTTGTTGCCCTGAAACTGCACTTGTTATTAGGGTCCATATTAAAATGTTCACTGTTGCACACACTTATGAAGTAGAAAATAGTTCTGTGGTCTAAGTGTTTAGTCCAGGAAAAAAAAATAAAACAAGAAGTGGGAGGATGCCATGACATCATATCTCATTGATGGAAAAATCTTGAGACAATGAGAGAGCAAGTGTATTCCCTGAGGTTGCACAAAACCCATATCTGAGTCTGGAACCAAGCCTAAACTCTTTTCTAAGTGCAAGAATCATCTTTTCTCTTTGAGGCTTAAGGCATATGAAAACATCTGTGATACCTAGAATGGAATCTGAACATCCTCACTATAGGAGTATGCATTATCTCAAGTATGATCAAAAAGTTGGGATCTGTGTCTGCCATCTGGCTATATAAAGCAAATGGCATATAAATGATGCCTTTTTCTAACAAGTAGATTCCAGAATGGATTCAACTTTTCAGGGTCTAAATAAATTGTAAAAGTAGTATGATTTGGAATATTGACCTCTGAGAGAGCAGAAAGAGGGTTATCTGCCAAGCTGTGGTTCTCCTTGGGACATCATGCCAGTCATCATTAGATTCTTCACACTTCAGTAGTCTCAGCTCCTAAATCTAATGTTCCACCAGCAAAGGTCACTAGAATGTTCAGTGAGGAGAGGGACTGCCAATCTAACTGATTAAAGGTACAAATTGCAGTGTGTGATGGGATTCAAAGAAAAGTCAACAGATAAATATGCTGTACTATTTTTCAGGTAAATTTACTGGACTATTTGAACAAGTTGTTCTCCTTTATCAACACTGCTTTGCCATTTTAAGAGACTGATCACTTAAATCCCTTCAGAATAACATATTTTCTTTCATATATCAGGAACTACTTGGTTTTTGTAAGGTTTTTCTTTTGATGAAGAGGGGAAATCTACTAGCTAATGACGAAAAGAAAATTAGATAAGCTGATGCATAAAACTTCAAGTAAGTCAAGGTTATGCCCTTATAAAATTACTTTGAAATCTCTGCATGCTTTTAAGAGTTTTGCTACATATTTGCTGGGAAAGTTTCCTCTGTGATTTGTAGATTCACTCTTTTCATCATTTCCCTGAAGCCCAGACAGTTTCATTGGTTCTGACATAGAGTGAACAATTGAAAACATTCTTCAGTAGAGAAATATTCCAAACTTCACTTTCACAGTTGAAGGTATGAAAAAAAAAAAAAAAAGAAAAAAAAAAAAAAAAAGATGGTTTTAGGCAGTGAGACGTGAAGGACAAGTGGTAGGCCTGTCACAGATGCTGATAGCTTGGCGATGGTTGTACATCATCTTCCCTTCATTGGCTCATGGACCTGTCTCAGCTGAAATGCAAACGTGCAAAGTGACACATTTATTTTTCATCTTAAACCTTGATACTTCCAGGCTTCCTGTGCATCAATTATTTGTTTCGTTCCCCTATGTTCACCACAGATGTGCTGCCACCAGTGCCAGGGCAAGGAGATAAAACCGCTACTATGCTTTCTGATGGAGCTATTTACAGCAGCATTGATTTCACCACAAAAACTAGTTACAACAGTTCCAGCCAAATAACACAAGCCACGCCGTATGCCACCACCCAGATACTGCATTCCAACAGCATCCATGAGTTGGCTGTCGACTTACCTGATCCTCAGTGGAAAAGCTCAATTCAGCAAAAAAATGATCTGATGGGATTCGGTTACTCTCTCCCAGACCAAGGGAAAGGCAACAATGGTAATTACAACTCTTATTTCCAAAGCCTGTGGCTTTATACCCTATCATCAGTGCATGAAGTAGAAAAATCTTTTTAGTGCGTGAGACACGGTTCATATTTACTGTAACTAATGCTTGAATACCTTGCATGTGTGCTGAACCTCACACAATCACAAAATATGTTGTTGTGTGCTTTTGATCCTCGTCATCCTGTGCTAATCACCAAGCCATCTGCCTTCCATTAGGCTAGTGTAGGTATACATTTAAAAAAAAAAAAATTAAAACTTGCTGTCCTACCACATCTGCTGTTGACTTGCTAACTGCATGTGTTGCTTGTGCTTGTGCTGTCAACTAATCACACAATGCCACTGTGACCTTTGCCCTTTAACCCTTAGCCTTGCTTTACATCCCCGACTACCGCGTGGCTGAGGGATTGGCTAATAGATTGCCACACAACCAGTCACAGGATTTCAGCACCACCAGCTCCCACAACAGCTCCGAAAGGAGTGGCAGCCTCTCAGGCGGAAGGGGGGGGCAGCCTCTCAGGTTGGTTCCACCGCTGTGGGTGGGTGAGGGACAGAGGGGTGTTGGCGAGCAGCTCTCCAGGGAAGCAGAAAACCTCCCTGCTGCACTTTATTGATAGGTATGAGGGTGCCTGCCCACGGGAACTCAGCAAACAGCATCATGTTGGCCACTAGGGGGAAAAAAAAAAAAAAAAAAAAAACAAACAAACAAAAAAAAAAAAACAACACAAAACCAAAAATGTCTCTTGCAAAACCTCTTTGGAGATAACTGGAGAATTCTACCAACCGTAGTGCCCAGCATTTGTCGGCACAATTGCAAACCTTGCCTTGTCACATCCTTTTCCTGACAGCACAGTTCACAGAGTGAATTTTCCATGTCAATCCTCAGTTTATAGGTCTCCCCACACTGAACTTTATGAGGAGATTAAGATTTTTGTTGAGTTGTTAACAGATTCCCTGCTCCCAGGAGCTGTTTCTAAATGCTGTTTTTCAGTGAAGCAGCTCAGAAATAAATGTAGAGCCCTGTGAGATGACTGGGGTTTCAAAAATTGTGCCAAGTCTGCATACAAACAGAATGTAAATTTTATGTGTGTGCTGCATGTTATATTGGAAACATGACACATTTTCATTGGATGAAAATGATTGTAGTACATATGGTTGTGTATTATATATAAACACACCTTTTTTCTTGATTTCTTTAATTTTGCTTACTTATTGCTTATGTTATGTATAACCATGTCATTTTTTTCAAGACAAAAACTGGAAAGGCAGCAATTAAAATGAAAGTCTGCTATTTCACTTAACCAAAATATGAGGAAGCTGAAGGGACTTAAATTTCAAATGTATACTATATCCGTAGCCTTTTGAATTTCCACTATAAGTTGGAGCAATCATAACAGTGACAGATCAACCCTAGAAATAGCTTCTTTATGTCAATTTAAATGACTGTTCCAATTGAATGTTGAGATTAGGAGTCTATAATCATTGGCCCATAACTCAAATAGCCAAATGTGTTTGCAAGTCTTGTGTTCTCATGGGGAGTATTAGCTGATTTGAGTGAGATAGAAGAATAGGCTTATGGCATTGACAGAAGGGTATCTGGAAGCTAAGTTCACTTTAAGAAAGGTTCTTGTTCCTTGTGTGTGAGGTGTGTTGGCAAGTAGCTTAGGAAATCAGCTTGCTCCCCTGGCTGCATGAAAATGCAGAAATCGATATGCTGAGGGACATATGTGCCAGTTATCAGAGGGCAGTATCACACTTTAGATGTGTTGACAGCTATGGCTGCCTAACAAATTTCTCAGAAAACATAAAGTTTCTTTGGAAAAAGACAGTTGATCAAAAACTGGACTTTGAACAAATATTTCAAGAGAAACATCTGTAGTGTTTCTCAGTTTGAAGTAAAATTTCTGAGGAAAAAGAGAAACTTCAGGTTAGACAGTTGTTCTATGGCCACGGCACTCCTGTTGTGATCAAAGCAGCTCACATCTGGATGCCCCAATTCTCAGTCGAGTGTCAGACTATTGGACTGCAGAGTCAGTGTTTTGCTCTCCCTTGCCCACTAATTATGTCTTTAATATAGGCTAATTATGTCTTTAATACATGAGAAACTGGGGGAGACCTTCAAATAGTCCTATAATTAGGGCATCACTGTAGTCAGATCAGTCAGCTTTGATCACCTAATCCCCATCAGGGCGAGCAGGGACTTGTTCTCTCACTTCCTTGGTTAGTACTTTAAGTACTACTTATTATTCTGGCTAAGTTTCTCTGTCTCTCAAATGAATATCATGAGAAATCAAATCCCACTGTGGAATGGAAAATAGCTAAAACCTCAACTGCTTTGTGAGGCAGGGAAATTTTGTGGCCGTAGTTTTCACAGCTCCCAGCTTATGTCAGTGCTATGATCACCAGCCTGATTGGCAAATTCTTTTTCCAGGACCTGATTCATCTGGAGATTTAAACAATATAATTGAATTTGAGTGTGAGGAGACATTGAAACATCAAGCATCATTGCTGTGGGGAAGCAAGGCCCCCATGCAACAGTTTTCAAACACAAATCGGGCATTATGTATTAGGTGTCTGTTCCACTAGTCTGGCAGTGGAGTAACTGTGGCCATGGGGACAGAAGAGTAATCTCCTGCCCGACTGTGCAGTGTAGTTTTTCCTACCAGTAATGACCCTGGAGTTCCTTTCTTTTATTTCTTAATCTAAACAGTTCCTCAGCTCTCTGTTTCACTCTCTCAAATAACTCTGTTATCTTTGACTTTTCTCTCCAAAAAACCCCAATTTGATTGACTCCAAAGTAGCACCCCATACCTTAATTTTATGAGTCTCCCAAGATTTCCAAGATGCTACACCTTAAAAATCTCTGTCTCCACCTCAACTAATCTCTAAGCTGAAGATCTTCTTTGCATTTCTCTTCTCTGAGTACTCCTAGTTTAAATTTCCCCGCAACACACGCGCGTGCACACACACACACACACACACGCTCTCTTATGCATGTGCTTTCCTCCCAAAGCAACCCCTCCTGCCTTAGCTCTTACTCCTGCTGACTCTTCAAAAATTCCCCTGCATCCCAAAATTTTGAATAAATGGACTTCCTTTGTACTGTTCTGCGACCCTATTTCTAACTCTGCTTCCCACCATACCTGTGCTTTGAAAGCTTCATTTTCCTTCCAGAAGTTTCGTGTATTTGTTCCTCCATTGCCACCATCACTGGGTTTCTTTTCTGCTGATCAAAGTGTTCATTCCCTTTTCAAGAAAGCCTCCCTCGCTGACAGGCTACAAAAGGAGGGAAGAGCCTGTCTTGGATCCTAATAGATGGAATATCAGCTCATTTCCCACATAGTGAATGTCAGGATCTTGGCTGGACTTACTATAAGTACCTCAAGACAAGGAAGGAATAGCTCCGGTCTGGAATTGAGTTGTGGAAAGCAAAGTCTCTTTTGTGACATGCTAGCAGCCCAGCTGGTTAGAAACCTTGCAGGACTTGTTGACTGTCTCTAGCAGCCACAACAGGAGGTGAAAACAGAAGTCTTGGCTACTTCTGAATCACAGAATCACTTTGTTTCCTCCCTCTCTATTAGTTCCTATTTTGGTCCAGCTGATATCTGTAGATAACAGAAGAAAGCTACTGTCTCAGACTAAAAGTCCCGTGACATGCTTGTCTCTATTGCTAGAATTCCAGCTCCTTCTGGGTGTCTCTATGCCTAAAGTTAAAGGCATGTCAAAGAGGGTGGTGCCTGTCAGTGCACACCATGCCATCCTGCCTTACAAGTCAGTTGTGGCTTTTTTGATTTATTGCTGTTGAGAACTTTTTACATGTGTGTTTTTGGCTGGTCCTTATGAATCAGCAAGAGACGTCAGTGGGTAAAATGGATTAGACTGTGCTTTCTGCAACAGGCAAGGGATGAGTGACTGCCAGCTGGGTACCCCACTGTAAAACCATATGACAAACCATTTTTTCACCCAACAATCCAGAGAGTTTGAAAGCCACAACAGAATGCAAATAAATAGATGGGTCTCCAAGCAGTCAAGGGGTGCGAAATCTTGTGCCATTCTTCCTCTTAATTAATTCTTGATGAGAAAAAGGTGTCAGGGCAAAATAAAAGAAGCAAAACAGTGAGAGAAGAGCTTTTTCTCTAAGATCACTTTCCCACAAATGGAAATGTCTCAACCTGAGTAGTGGGTACAAGGATGATAAGAAAAGAGAAGTCTTAAGCAAAATGCATTGCTCACCTCAGTTTTCCTAGCCTCCTCCATTAGAGATGTACATCAGAAATAGAACCTCTTTTCTGTAGTGGCACAAGATATTTAAATCCTGTGAAACAGACAGTCCTAAAACATTGCATTTGACTTCCTGATGTTTTAAAAAATGTAACTTAGTAAATTCCTACCAGCAAAACCCTGTTTCTTTTTGTTTTGACAACTTGCACTTGTCATTCTGGCTGAAAGATATTGAGTCTAATGACAATTTTTTTAGATTGTGTCCTTAACCTCTGTGTTTTCCACAGAAAGAGATTATGCAAAACAGGGTTATAAGCACATTGGATTCTGACATTTGAAATAAGTTGCTATGGTCGATTTTTATCTAACAGTAAATTCAAGAAGTCATAAAGCAGAAATGAATAAATCAGTAAATACCTTTCTGATACAGCAAAATGTATTTCCTTGGTTGTGCACTACAATGTGCAAATGTATGGAGTTTTAAAAAGAAGTGATTTTCAGCAATTATTCAGAATATTTTTCCATTCTATTATTATTTATAACCTTGTAACAGCATTAGCACGTTGATGCTGATTCTGCTGAGATATAAATACGTCTTCCTTTTTGGGGCATGCCATCTGGAATCAGAATTCTTTCAAAGAAATGTAAATAGCTAGCTTCTTTGCCTACATTATATCTCTAACATTTTATTTTTCTTTTTGGATTTGCAGGTGGAAAAGGAGGAAAAAAGAAGAAAAACAAAAATACTGCCAAGCCCCAGAAAAATAATGGTTCAAACTGGGCCAGTGTTCCCCTCCCACCTCCTCCCGTGCAGCCACTTCCAGGCACAGAGCTGGAGCACTATGGGGTGGATCAGCAAGAAGCAGGGTAATTTTTTTCTCTTTCTTTTGAATAAAAATCTTTGTTTGGCAGAGATGAGGCTTTTTTTTTTTTTTTTTTTTTGGTTTTGTGAAGTGCCAATATTGTTCTTCTTAGTTTAAAAAAAGAAAAGAGAGAGAGAGCCCCTTATCCTACAGACTTACTCAAGGCTATGGAGGAAGAATGTTTGAATAACTTCTCTTGATAGTGACTGAAGATGGAAATAAAAGTGACCTTGCTTCATCATCATGTAGGGCTTCTCTGCTTACCCATGCTGAGAAATATCTCGCTTCACAGGTATCTTAGTTGAATTCTGTTGGGACTTCTTGCAGATGATGGGACTCAGAGTGAGTAAGGATGACATAATCTGACTCCTCGTATGTTTTCACTGCTTTGATGTTTAAAAATATTAGAGCCAACAGAACAAAACCCCCCACACACTGAAATGGATTAATTTTAGAAGATCAGCCAGTGGATCAACCACATCTTCTCATTGGCTTTTAGAAGAAATTTCACAGTTGAGGAAGGCATGCTATTTATAGGCCTCTTTTTTATTATTTAAAGAACTCTTGAGTTTCTGGAATCTTGCACTTATTTTTGGATAGCTTAAATGTCTTCTCAAGGACACAAAATCACACAAGAAGCACTATGAGAGGAAAGAGTAATCTCCTGAACAGAGAACAATTATGGAATGCTTTTTATAAAGTGAAACTACATGAAATAGCAGGTTATCAAACTCTGGAGGAAGATCAGAACATATACATAGGAAAATAGTTTACTGTGGTCAGGTCTGTTGGAGCCTTTTAGAATTACTGTTCTGTCAGGGACAAATTTCTGCCTGTTTAAATATATGGATTAATCAATGTTTCCTAAGGAGGAAACATATGTTTTAAAAATAATTTTAACAGTTTTATTGAATAAAAATATTTCAAGTGTTATCTCTTTTGTAAGCATGAACTGATCATCACTACTTTCATAGTGAAAATTAGAAGAATTAAATATTAATATTTGAGATTAAAGCAAGTCCTTCAACTCTTTAAACAGTAACTAACTGTATAAGTCAGTAGAGTTCCTTTTAAAATGAAGGTCTATTCAGGTTGTGTTAGAGTTAGAATTACAAAGCTAATGTAAGGGAAAATGAATAACTTTACTGAATGTGTTGTTGAAATCTCAAGGCAATAAATGCATACAATCATCATGTTCTGTATTATATTATAAAAAACTGAAAAAAAATTTAGGATGGTTTCACCGTATAATATTTGTTTTTATCAGTTCATATCCTTAAAACACATGTGCAGCCATTTCACTGAAATAATTATGCTATAGAAGGCAAACAACTTGGATTTTCTTTCAGGACAATGAAATAGAAGTAAAGGTAAATGGAAATACCTCCTGAAGAACTCCCTTGTGACACAGGGCTTGTCTGCATAAAGTATCTTGTTACTTAGCTGGAAGGAACAATGTTGGTCACCAAGACAACACTGGTTATTTAAGGATAAGGAAATCACTAGCCTTCCAGGTTCCCAACAATTCAGACTTAGTTTTCCCTCTGATTATCTTTTGAATTACTCTTCTCTGTTTTTTGTAATCTCTCATTAACAGTGGTTGTAACAAGACCTCCTAATGTACATTTTACCAAACACAAAACAATTTTGGAGATTAGACTTACAGTATCAGTCTAAAGATACAGTAATTTGCAATCAACTTCCTGAACCCAATGAATCTGCAATGCCCATACTTCCTGAGGATGTATCCAATACTAATGGTCATTCTGTATTCAGGGGTTGATCTTGTTTCTGTGGTTTTTCAACATACTAAAGTGGAATGAATTGTAGACTGCATTCCTTATGTTGCCTTTTATATTGACATATTGGATAAAAAACAAAACAAAACAAAAATTTTTAAAAAGTTTTGTTTTTCTTGATTTACTTTGATGTATACTATGTGTGACAAGTTCAATGTGTTTTAATTTTAGAAATAATTACATGCAGATATAATTATATTGTGAATTACAATTGAAAAATGAACATCCAGTCAGAAAAACTGGAGGCTTTAATAAAGTTGATATGAAAGGTGAATCTTTAGAGCAATAAAACAAGAAAGCTGTCGTCCAATCAGAGACTTATTTTTTTTGTGCGTCTTCCTATAACTCTTGAATTCAAGTTTCATTCGCATGAGTATCCCAAATAACCAAACAATTTTGACACCTTATTTTGCTTACTCAAAATTAACACTAGTGGCCTATTGGCTTATAAATTGTAAAAGAAAATCCACTATAGCAGCAAGAGAAAAAAAAAGTCACCTAACTTAATCATAGGTAAGGAAGAAAAAAAAATACACTCTTAGTTCACTCTACCGTCTTTTCCCCAGAAGAACTGAGGTTTGCATTCACCTCCATTTTTTCATGAATTGCAACACACATGAGGCAAGGTGAACATGTTAATCCAAGCAGCCATTTTATATAATGTGGTGGCTTTTGGAATGTCTTAAATTCCTATTTAATCTGTGCAGAAAGTCTGTTCATGTTGTTGTTTCCTGTGAAACTTTCCCCTTCTTTGTGGTCTTCTACAAACTCTGTGCTTCTTGCCTGTTGTCTTCCTTACTTTTCTCTTGTATATACCCCGTGTCTTTGAAGTTTCTCCTTTGCTGCAGTAGCTCCCAATCAAGCACATTCCCTTTCACGCCCTTTTCAGAGAGTATGCTTTTGCTTGGTTTTATCTAATAAGTTTGAAAGTAAGGAAATGCTTATTACTTATTCATTATCAGGTACTTACATTTTTCACCAGTAATATACATGGTCTTGAGCCAACCCTAGTAAAGGCAATCTTCATATTGTTGTCATTGGTTAATTTGATTTCTTACTATTGATTACACCTTAAAATGGAATATTAGCTGATGGATGTTAATATATTTGATAGTAATTTTCTGTCTTTAGAAAAAGTAGAGAAGGTAATATCTTTTACATTAAAAAATCCTTTCTGGCTAGGCCTAGAGAGGGAAGCTTACTTTGTTGCAACAATGTGTGTAATGAAACAGAATTGTGGAATGTGCCCCTTATCTATCACCTCTCTTTCTTATTTTGAAGAAAAAAAATCTATCAAGGTAATGAACCAAGTTTTTTGATAGCAAAAGATTGCTATAGAATAAAAGTGCTGAGAATAGAATAAAAATTAGACACAGAGAGTCGTGTTTGTTAACCAGAACTTATTTAGAGGTTTAATTATCATGAAATTACAATCAGAGGTCCCTAGTGAAGCTAGGGTGCTTAGATTTTAATAAGAACTATTTGAAAAGCATGGCATGCATTTTCACCTAGTTTTATTTATTCAGAAAACCAAAAAGAACATAGATGTGACCAATATTCACTATGCTGGTTTACACTGCTGGTGTAGTTACTGTGTGGTCTGTTAGGTTTGCTAGCTTTTTCTTGTAGGTTTTTTCTTTTGTAAAATACAGGTTAGAACTAGTGGCTACTTGGACAAGTTACATTACAGAGACAAAGGTTCTTGTACCTGAAATCTTAAATCTCAGTGCTCTGAACTTCAGGCTTAGGCTCGTTTCCATTTCAAACAAAATCTAGGTAAAGATAAAGTACTTGTGCAGAATCTTTTTACGAAATAATCTTTTTACTAAGAAATCTTTTTGCTATCAAGCTGAGCATTTTGGGATTTGAAGCAAGGAAGGTCAAAAAGAGAGCACATCCAAAGCTCATTTATGCATTACTGAAAAGTCACTCAGGAGTAACTTTCTGCCCTGTCCCTTTTAAGGAAGAAGCCATTATAGCAAAGCACGAGGTTGAGAGAGTAAAAGTAAGTGACAGAGCTGTTGCACTGTACATTTTTAGCAGCATGAGTTAGGATGGTCCCTTCACCCTTTGGTGGCAATGTCATGAGTGAATATTACAAGGAAAGACATATTAGAGCAAGTCATATCTTAATTGTCTCCCAAGGAATTGAATATGCGTCGTATTTTCCTAAATCTCTATGTTATGAAAATGGTAATGATCATTCACTCAAAATCTCCTGCATGCCAGGTGTTAAGATGCAGCATTTATTTGCACCTCTTTACATGAATGTATGTTTGTTTATCCATATATGGTTTTATTTAATATGCATTTAGAGTGATACCAGCCTTAATTGAAAGATATGTCTTCCACGACTTTTAGATTATTAAGTCAGGTTGTTTTATCTATCCTGAATCTGTACTTTTAAATACAGACTACAGACTTTTGAATAAGGAAAAAGTACTTTAATTAATTTTAGAATTTTTTATGTTTCCCTTAAAGTAAATATTCTGTTCATAATACAGGTTTTGAAACTTCTCTCTCAGTGTTCCCAGCCTTTTTGTAACCCAGCTTCACACTTGAGAAAATTGGGAGTGATTCATTTTCTCTGGGATGTTGGTAATTCATTCCTTCCTTCCAAATCAAGAGCCTTAAAGGAGTATTAAACTGGTTTGAGAAATGAATTGTGTAATGCAATGCATTGCCTGCCTGCATTGCAGACACAAGGGTGTACCTTGTCAGCAGTCCTTGAAGGTGGAAAGAAGATAAAGTAACTGAGATGATGCTTGGGGAATGGCCTTTAGAGTGTGAGATGGTTTGACAGTGAATAAGCTGTGAGAGCTTTTGGTTGTCTGGTTGCCTTTTGAAAAGGGCTGTCTAACCTGAGGTATTTTAGAATACGCTGGAAGTTAAGAGGAAATGTGTGCTGGTACTCGAGAGGCTGCAGACTGACTGGATGTTTTGGAGATGGGAAGTAGACAGTGTTGAGAGTTGAGTGGTGTGATTGTCAGCAGAACTGTGTACAACTGAAGTTGTGTTCAGATTTGTGAATTACTCAGGGTAATGCACAGGGAATGACCACAGTCACCAGGGCCTCCGTGTCTTGGGTGATGCTGGTGTCTCTAAGGGACAGGGTCCTGGGATGATACTGCAATAGAACACTGAATTGAAAGGTCTGTGATGAGGACAGAGACACAAAGGATTGAATTGCTGGAAAAGCTTACGTAAGAAGTGATAGTGGAAACTTCTGTTTCTAGGTCTAATCAGATGTAGCATCACCTCTTACAGCTTTGGTGTGACTAAAAATTGAACCACAAAAACCTGTCAGAATATCTCTCACATGTGAAGAAAAAATAATTTGGTATTGAAGAATATTGGTAGTTGTTAATCTTTTAATTTACTTTGGGCAGGTGTGTTGAAAATGTTCAGAAATTTAGCACTGTCTAGGTAAGTCCCAGTAAAGATTGGTTAAGAGGTGAGGTGCTGGCAGAGCTGTCAGCTTGTGTGCTGAAGTATCTTACCAGCTGGTGCTATGACATAGCATATGCTTAGGGTCAGTGCTGCTGCAACATGAATGTATTACAGATCATAGTAGATACCTATATGCAGTGTGGAAAGACCAGAACTTTTTTGGAAACTGTAGCTTTTTATTTAAGCTACACAATAAAAACAAATAGTAAATTTGTAGACAAATAAAGGAGAGGATGGAAGTAAGGAAGTACGTAAGTGCAACTACGTAAAGCTTGCTCTGCCTTTTAAGAATGTTGCTGTTTTCATGTCTAGTTCAATCTTCAACACGTTCTCCTAGGTTAGTGATCCAGGAAGTGAGTTAGTGCATTTTTTTTGTTGATTGTGGTGTAACATTATCTACACCTTTAACAAATGTGATAATGGATCAGTAATTTTTTTGTTGCATATCTTGTTCAAATTGCTTAGCTGTTATGGGAAAAATTATACAGACTCAGTAAGGAGAATTTAAGCACTCTATTTAACCCTATTTTCAATAAATGTTGAAGCTCACATTGTGTGCGAGGGTTCAAACTGTAGCAGAAATCCTGTATACCCTCAACTGCACACCAGAGATGAGATTTGATATATACTAAATTTACTTGGTTTTTATTTTAGATATGACAGTGACGGTTGGTGTCCGCCTTTGCCAGTTCAGACCTATCTGCATCAGGGCATGGAGGATGAGCTTGAAGAAGATGATGATCGTGTTCCCACACCTCCTGTCCGAGGAGTAGCTTCATCACCTGCGATCTCCTTTGGGCAGCAGTCAACTGCAACCCTCACACCTTCTCCACGAGAGGAGATGCAGCCAATGCTTCAAGCCCACCTTGATGAATTAACTAGGGCTTACCAGTTTGATATAGCAAAGCAGACATGGTAAATGTTTGAAGGGAGCACCTGCGGTCTGGGAAACTAAAGCATAATAATAATTTATCAATCGATGACATAAATATCAACTGTGTTCAGCAACATTTGAGTAATGTTTCCAAAGCAGTAAAATGGGAGAAGACATATCAAAACTGTATCCACAGTGTCAAGGCCTTAAAAATTAGTAGGTGCTATTTAAACCATAATTCTTGGTAATATGTTAAACATTGTCTAAAAAAACCCCAAAATGGTATTCCTCTGGAGTTCTACATATATTCAACTAAGTAGTTAACACCCACCTACTGACAATTTTTATATAGTTCAGAGTACTCTCTTTTCAGGCTAGCAAAAGATACAATTTTTTTATGATTTTCAAAAACATTGAGGTTCTGAATTCATGATTAAAAATAACACTAGTCACCTGAAGTAGCAACATAGCAGCTTTTACCCTGTGTCACAGAAGAATGACGCATTTGCATCTCTGACTGTAGTTTGAAATACCATTAAAATTTCTGATTCATAGGGAAAAACCCAGAAATAGCAGGAAGGAAGTTGTTAGAATTTACAAAATGGATCTAGCATTCTAAAGTGCTTTATGCCTGTTTGAAGGAAGAGCAAGCAAATACCACAGTAACATTTCCCCTGCAAAACAAACAGAAGCAGTCTCTTTAGGGACTGGAAAAGAACTTGTCAACTGCACCAGGCTGGGGATACGGTGAAGGTCAGTTGCTTTCTGGATGTTCCCTCAGCGGCAGTTGTCCTTTTACAACTTTTCTATCCAGACAAAGCCTGCAAATCTCAGAGGAGAGGAGCAGAACTAGTTACCGAATGGCATGCTGCCAGCGAAGGAGCAGCCTTTCTTTGCTGGTAAATAAAGCCACAAAGTTATTCAGCTTGAGCTACCACAAATAGATGAGGCAGGTAGGCAGGCTGTGCCAAACCAAAGCCAGCTGTTTTCCCAGGACACCATCGAAGCCTCGAGGCTTGTCTGCAATCTGCGCTCAATCGACAGGGCACGGTGGTCCCGCTGCAGTGCCATGCTGCCAAGCACAGACCGCGGTCTGCCTGTGGGACAGACCCAAATCCCAGGTAGCAGCTAGATCTGGCCTATTGAAGGTAGCAGACTTCTGAGCCAGTGCACAGATGCATACCCTGTCTGCAGCATTTTGCAGCTGTTACCCTTTCTGTGCCCTACAAACCATGGGTGCCAGTCTGAGAACATACTAGTAGGACTCTGTAGCAAATGCTGTTCAAAGTCAGTGGAAAGTCCTCCATTGTATTAAGTGGTAAGGAAGATTTCTTAGTTTTATTTTCTTTCCACTAAGTTAACCCGTCCAGTGTAGGGGGGGGGGGGAAGACAAAACAAGATGACACCTGTCAGATAGGTTACTGTAGGAGTAACAGAGAGAAATATAGAGACCAGCCAACTAGAAATTTAAGAAAGAGCACATTAGAGATTACTGGAAAAGTACAAAATCATTATGGCCTTGATCCAGCAAATCACTTAAGTACACGCTTAACTACAAGTATATGAGAAATTGACTTCAATTGTTCTATCACATGCTCAACATTAAGCATATACTTAAGTATTTTGCTTGATTGGGAGCTAATCATGCTGTTTATTGAGGGTTAGTTAGATGGTGGTGCCCTTTAGCACAGTGTTTTGAACACTGCATAGCTAAGAAGCTGGTGTCCAGGCAGAAAAGTATTAAAGAACTGCTAATCAGAAGGTGGTTGTGTATCGGAAGGAAAGCATTTGCTCTGTAAATAAGCTTCAGAATAAGCAATAATTAAAAACCTACACCAAAGTGGAAACAGATTCCAGTGGTACATAACATTTAGCATCATGTTCTCACATCTGATAGATTTACGTTATGAAAAAAAAAACAACTGTTTGAATAAAGAGAATTACTGCACTTACCGAGTATATTCAATAATGCAGCACAAAGTTTTCATCAAAAGTATGTTAGAACTAGGTGACTAAACAGGTGACAGTTGTAATTTTTTCTGTTATGTTGATGTCCAAGCAAGATACCAACAGAATCCTGGAAACCATCCGGAATGCTGCCGATTCAAATCAGGTCATGAGACCACATGAACAGCCACCCAAGGGTTCCCACCTGCCTAAGTTAGCAGTTTCAAGCATGGTACATGCTCTTATGCCAAGGCCAGTCATACTTGGGTCCCCTGGCATGGGGGACTACATGTAGTGCGGCATTGAAAGCTGATAGTTGTTCTTTTCCTCTCTAGCCTCTCAGAGACCACGCAAATGAAACTCCAAGTCCTGTGCTTGCATTTGGCCATTTAGCTATCCTGTGGGTGTTTTTTATCTTTGTTTTTCTTTTTTTTAATTGTGATTGCTGCATGGAGTAATTTCACACATGCATGACCTAATACTGCTGCAATTAAATCAATTAGACTAGTTGGAATGCAGT
This sequence comes from Pterocles gutturalis, assembly GCF_000699245.1. NCBI lineage: Eukaryota > Metazoa > Chordata > Aves > Pterocliformes > Pteroclidae > Pterocles > Pterocles gutturalis. The sequence goes on along the minus strand of NW_010122685.1, from coordinate 13,902 downwards.
AAGATAAAAAGGTCTTGCTGATAATGGGTTCATGGGACTTGAAAATTTCTTCTGTCCTACTGGTCATTTCCTCCTCTTTAGGGTGAGTTCTACTTAAGAGCATGGGTCTGTTTAAGCAGAAGGAGTGAAATTTAATTTTGGCTCAATATGTGATTTGCAAGGTGGAATATTGGGTGAGACACTTATATGCTAAGTTGGGATTCAGAATTGTGCTTTTCTGTAGACTTCCTACCTGATTTATATAGCCTCTGTGTACATTGTCCCTCATCTGTAAAAGGACAACCTTGACTTTCCCCATTTTACAGACGGGGAAGTATATTTAAGACTGGAAAGCATGCAGGTACTCTGGTATTAGGAGCTAATAACAATGAATAACTAAACTGTCTTTTCTTGAGTGTGACCTGACAAGCACATTTTGTAAATCTACTTCAGGACTTATTGAAAGCTATCTTCTATTGACCATAGGGTACAAAGTCTCATCCATTCTGACGATGTTTTCCTGTCTGTTTGTATAGGCACATCCAAAGCAATACACAACCTCCTCAGGCTCCAGTTTCGCCCCTAGGATATGTATCTGGAAACCTTATTTCAGATTTGGAAACAGATGTTCCAGATGATGATGATGATGAGGATGATATTGAAGAAGAAACTGTAGAAATCAGTAGGCCGCTAAGAGGTCTAGAGCATACTCCAGGCTCCAGTATGGACAATCTAGACAGCTCTGTGACAGGTAACCAAACACAGTTAACAGTGACACCAACTTGTTCCTAAGAGTAAAATACATCATCAATCAAACACTTTATAAGTGAAAATTTATTCCACTCTATTTCTGTAACATTTAAAATGTGTTAATATTCAACACTAAAGTTAAAGAAGGATTTGAAAATACTTTACTTTGCAGCAAAATGATAAGAAAATTCATGAATTTTAAAAAGCTTTAAAGACTTGAAAGAAAACTCAATTATATCCTTGCTTTCATGAAAAGTTCACTCTACTGGAGAAGCAAGCCTGTTACATAAAAAGAGGGGGAAGACCCCGACTTATATTTCATAAACCAGGAATGGCATAAAAATGTTATCTTAATGCACTTTTAGATATTTTGCTGGGTAAATGCTTTCACAGATTAACAAGGGGAAGTTAAAAGACTTCAGAAAAAGTGTTGTTAGATCAGCACAACATTTATTTGTAGAATTAGTACAACATTTATATAGCAAAATGTGTATTTTGAACCTACTTTGTATTGCTGAATTTAGTAATTGTTCCCTTTCAGTGAAGTTATTTAGTTATTCTGACACTCCTTTCTTCACTGCTTCTCTCCTTTTGCATGCCTTGGAAAGTTACCACAGGGATCATCAAAGGGGACCTAGAAAGGCATGCTAAGCTAATTAATGCACAGAATCTGAATTAATAAAATTGCTGTTGATGAAATGTAGGCAATGAAAGATATTGTTTGAAAAATACAGATTTTACATGGACATAATGTACTTTTTGTAAGCATCCATATATTTCCCTTTAGGTTGAACTTGGGCTTCTATATAATATACTCTATCTATAATGTACTGCTGTACTGAAGACCCAAAGGTACATAGTGTTCATAGCTCAGAAAAGCTAGTGGGTGCTTCTTCAGTCTTTAATCTCAGTGGAAGAACACTGATTGTTAGTTGTACCTTAAAGGACTGGCTTAGTACAATTTACTAGCATAGCACCACAGAATTTAATCTCTTTGTTCTGGACCTTTGAAATTCCAGGGATTTTGCAGCCTTACTTAAACATTGCTATTCTGAAAGCACTGCAGGAATATGGCAGTGAAGGAGTATCAATACCTATAATTTTCTTCCTTTTCCCTTGTTGAATTAAATAGTGTATAGCTTAATCCCACTTTTCAGGTTTTCCTTCACCCTAGGGCCAGACTGCTTGCCAATCTAATTAAGATTTAAGAATTGTATTTCTGCTACTGCAATTTGAAATCCAGATCCAACTGAAGGCCGTAGAGTTAAAGTTTAAATCCCTGAATTGAGAAGGTTAACTTATTAGTGCATGAGTATGTTAAGTCACTTCCCGTGAATTTCTAGTGTAATCTCCTTCAGGCTATAATTCTGCATATTTTTGCATATCTCACTAATGGCTCAGAGGCCTTTCCATTAAGAATGCAGTAAGGGTTTTGCATTGGTAATACAGAAATAAAAAAAAAAAAAACCCAGGTTGCTATTTATTTTCCATTTGGTATGTATTTATATGTCAATATTGATATATCTGTAAAACAGAAAAAGAATGTTTTTCACATTTGCATTTTCACCTAATATTTTGGACCACTCAGCCTAGCGCAAAGTAAGGAATAGCTGCATTTCTGTTCCAGTTTGTAGACTTCTGTGCTTATTACACATTCAAGCTTGATATAATGGCTGTAAATCTTGTTTAATTATTGGAGTGTTAAATGTTTAATTATTGATGTGTTAAAAACGTACTGATGTAACTTTTGGAAGAAATTGGGCAGATCCTGGTAATATACATTGGGAGTGTACTTAAGGTGATCTAAAGGCACTGCCGCTCATTTCCACCACTATCTTCATGTGGCCTCATCCAACTGAAAGTTAAGGTTTTTCTTTTGCTTTTTCTTTTTCGTGTTTAATTACTAGCTGGATCTGTTCCTTGATCTGGTTCACTGCATGGCAAGGTGTTTGCCGGCACTGCTGGAAGGGAAGCAAAATGGCAGACTGCCCCTATAGCTTATAGCCAACACTTACATTGACTTAAAATAATTAGCAGCCTATAGCTTTACAAAAAATAGTTCAAGAGTGTTTAGTCTAAGTGATCTGTAAAATGGCAAACTCTTCAAATAACAAGATTACTTCAGTTTTCCTTGGTTACTGTATAGGCAAAACTTTGATTTTCTGAGAGCTTGTTTTGTGCTTGTTTTTTTAGAGGTGGAAGAAAATAGTTTAGTATACTTGAGGGAATTGTTTCAAAAGAATATTTTAATTTGTGTCTATCTTTTTCTGTTAACTCCTCCAGGCTGCGTTTACCAGTATAAGGAGAGTATATAACACATTTCATTCATTGTTTCTAATCTGTTTCTCATTCTTTGATTTGATTGCTTTTAGAATACTGCAGAACAACGAAATTGTTCTTTCTTGCACTGAGAAAATATAAACTACTTCTTTTTATAGGAATTTTAGTGACTTAAATCAGCATTTTCCTAGGAATTTATATAAGACGTTTTCACATATTTAAACGTTATATTACAAAATGGAGGCAAATGAGAAAGCTGACCTGGATAAAGCAATATTTCTGTACATTTTGAAGTGTGTTCTATGAGTTCAGTGTTTGTGAGAAATCTAGATTGACATCCCTCAGTCCAGACTTCCTCTGAATAGAGTTGCTGTACGGTGGGCAGGGCGAGTTTCCTTACCCTGTACTGTTAGCATGCCTCAGTGATACCTTGAAGATACCCACTCTCAGAGTGAAACGGTACATTGTTCTTTGTGGCTGAGCTGAGACCGAGGTTTTCATCCAGTGCCAAATGCGGGATTCTCTAAGGGGAAACACTGGCACTGTGTGAGCTGAGCTCAAACTGCTAAATTCCTCTGAAACCACAGTGTTGCTCTTTTAAGCTGTTTAAAAGTCAGATTGTCTTCCAGGCCCTTGAGTTTTGGTTACAGCTAACTGAAGACTCAGACAAGGATTTAATCTGTGCTATTAAGCTTTTCTCTTTGCAGGTGGCAGAGACATAATGTTGACATGTATAATAAAGTGAAAAGAAGGGAGGACTGTGCAGTAACTATATCTTAACATTTTCCAGATATTACAAAGAAAACTCAAAGAGGGAGGTTTAGATTTGAACACTTGTGGGATGGAATATTTAATTAAAGCCAAAAGTTTGCTTCATTCCAAGCATGGTTTGTTAGGACACTGAGTTCCTGATTATGATTAAAAAAAAAAAAAAAAAAAGAACTGAAAAGCGGCTATAACTTTTACTCACTTGACTTTTAATTTTCAGTCATTTAGGGTTAATTTTTTACTTTCAGAGACACATTGAAATATGTTTTTTCTTTTGCTTACGTTTCATGTTTGCCTTTATAATGAATTGCTGTGCCGAGTTATGGCATGAATGGTCACGAAGAGTCTGTTGCATTATTCTGCTTTAATAGGCTTAATTAATTGCTTATGATGACTATATAAGAAATTAGTTTGCATCTCACTGAAATCACTAAGAACAACATTAGGTTTTGTCAGATCAAAGTATTATGATTTGGGGGTTTTCTTTGCCCTCTCCTTATCTTTTCCACCTCCAGCACCACCAATGAAGATATACTGAAGTATATCTTCAGTCCTGGTGCATTTTGACTGAGGGGAGAGATACACACATTAACTAGCATGGAAATTGAAACAAGGCCTTTTCTACCTGACCAGTACAAACTGATATAAGCAGAGAGATAATCCTGTGAACAGTACCCCTGCAAATGGATGATTTTTTTTTTTCAATAGAATTATATAGATCTGAAATGATAAAGATCTCCATAGGCTGTATGGCTCTGCAAGGAATAAAATTCCTTATTTGGCATGTTTTGGTTTGGATTAAAAGAATCACTGATCGCTGTCTGTACGGTAAAAGTTGTTCATTCATTGTGTCTGAGCACAAATAGAATCATTCTTGAAAATTACACAAAATAATTTTTATGAGCCATATTTTACCACAGCAGACTTGAATATTTATATCGATTTGCTTAGGGATACCTATTGCAAAAGATACTATTTGATAAGTTAGACAGATGCATTTAATAGGAAGAATGTGTTTCATGGATTAAATATGTGCTCAGAAAATAGGAAACTGCTACTTTTTGTATCTCATAAAAATGGTAATGCAACAATTAGCAGGGTCATATTATAAAGCACAGGCTTTACTCTAGCTTAATGGATCTAGGGATATGCATTCATCAGCAAGGATGGATTTAGCATAAAATGACATGTAAATGAATTGATGACTGATCATAAATTAATTTTAGTGCTGAAGAAGTAATAGAGACACAGCAAGATGCCACTTTATCATAGTATTTTACTGCTCAGCAACATTTGAGCAACTACTTAGTGTTCTGTGTGCATTTCTTTTCTAACAGCTTGAATAAATTTGAGAATTTTTTTTACCTTTCAGCAATATGGAAACCAAAAAACCTAGAAAGATTGAAAATGCAAACACAAATAAATTTGGCTAAGTGACATAAATTCATTTTTCATTAAATGTTTATGAAAGGCATTAATTATGTTTGGACCTGTGAAGTGACAAATATGTGTGTATTATTTTTACCTCCTTTTGTTTAGTGTTTACTGCCCCAAAATAAAAATTTTAAAACTTAAGGGTTTATTTCAAGTGTATACAATTTGAATATTGGGCTTTTATGGCAAAGTAGAATGTAAATTATAAGACCAGGTCTAATTTTTTAATTGAGATAATATTTATATTCTGCATTCAGCCCCTTCTATTAGTCTTTCTTATTTTAATGGTATAATGACTATGGCCTCTTTTATTCCATCACTTCCACCAAAATCAATGCACATTCTTTCTTTGTAATCGTGACAGTACTCAGGTATATCCAAAAGAGGATAGTGGCTTTCTCTTGTACAAAGGCTAAAGGAATTCTGTAACTAATATCAGCTGAAGTAATGTCAGTCCCCAAGGATTTCATCCGTACTTCACAAACCTAAGCAGTCTGACCCTGGTCTTTCAAAAAACTGCAGAGGAGCAGGGGCTTAATATTAGCATGCACTTAATGGTCTTGTGAAGGAACCAGTGACATCATTTGTTAACATTAAGCATGCCAATAGAGTTTGGCACGTACAGAAAAGTATCTAATGGAATTTTCAAAAGTGTTAGGTTTGTTGAGGGTAGCTTTTCCTTCACAAGTGCATTAAGGATTTTTTTTTTTTTTGGTAGAGTAAAGCAAGAGTACAATTTGCAAGGAAAAATAGTATTTTTATTGCCTGCAAAATACCACTAAAAGCAGTAGCATGCAGTCCGCAAGAAGCTAGCACCTCTATTCCCCTCACTTCTCCCTGAGAGCAAAGAAGCTTTCTGTTTGCATTAGCACCAAAAGATATTTTATGGAGCAAGAAAACAGAGTTCAACTTTTCACAGAGTTTATTTTGTTCTGCATAAAGCATTTACTGCTGCTGTCAGCAAGAGTAAAATTTACAGTTGCCAGAAAGCGTAAAAACTCAAATGTGCTTTTGGAAAACACATAGTGAACTGCATGTAAAGGAGACGCTAAAAGCCTGTTTCATTCCATTTCAAAATGCACAGTTGATCTGAAAGGGACGTCAGCATCTCTTATTCTGCCTTAATTCAGAGAGGAACAAATGTGGTAAACGAAGGAAAACAAAGAGGCCAGTGCATGCCTTTAAACAAGCAGTCACCATGTGTGCTATGGTAGCGCAGCTGCATGGTGGCCCGAGGTGCCCGGTCTGGACTCCAACACTCCTGTGCCTTCTGGGCAATGTCCACACCTCTGGAGGGCAAACTAAACATGGGTTTTACTGCTGAAAGTTTTGGTGGGGAAAATGTTGTTTATGCAGGGACATTGAATAGCTCAGGAACTCGGAGAAATAATATAGAGGTTTCACCATTAGCTACCTGGTCACATACAGCTGTGCGTGCTGTGTATGTCTCATGATATCTTGCTGACTTTAGCAGTTATGAAGTGTTTTGCCGTTGCTTTCAGCAACCAACCAGACTATCACAGAATCAGAATGGTTTGAGTCAGAAGGGACCTTTAAAGATCATATAGTCCAACCCCCCTGCCATGGGCAGAAACATCTCCTTCTAGATCAGGTTGCTCAGAGCCCCATCCAACCTCACTTGAACGCTTTAAATGATGGGGCATCCACAGCTTCTCTGGGCGACCTATTCCAGTGTCTCACCACCCTCATCATACTTTTTTTCTTTATATTCAGTCTAAATCTACTCTTTTTCAATTTAAAGCTGTTGCCCCTTGTCCTGTCACTACAGAACTTGGTAAATGTCTTTCTCCCTCTCTCTTACAAGCTCCCTTTGTTTATTGAAAGGCTGCAATAAGGTGTCCCCAGAGCCTTCTCTACTCCAGGCTGAGCGACCCCATTTCTCTCAGCCTTTCTTCACAGGAGAGATGTTCCAGTCCAGTGATCATTTTTGTGGCCCTCCTCTGGACCTGTTCCATCAGATCCATGGCTGTCTTGTGCTGGGGACCCCAGAACTGGATGCAGTACTCCAGGTGGGGGCTATTGTTTGCTTTAGCTGTCACCTGTGTTGATGTCCTCACCCAGTAAAGCTCACATCCCTGCAAGAACTGAGCTACACTGCCAGCCTGACAGGCGATCCCTCCTCAGACAGCTGCTGGAGGTGAGGGGGAGGGGAAGCCATCCATGGGCAGAGTGCACTGTTCCTAGCCTTGTCAATGCATGCTTTCCATGGGAATGCAGAGGAATTCAGAAATAGGGCTTTCCTATAGGGTTAGCCTGAAAAACTGGCAGTCTGACAACAGTACTCTACTGATAACTGAAGTTTAGCTGTTGCTAAGAAAACCCGGCATGTCTGTGAGTGTGTTGAATGATAGGTATATGCACACACATTGCAGAGAACTTCATGGACTTTTGCAGGTTTTTTATGTATTTAATACTTAAAACCTGGATTATGTTTTTGGACTGGAGGAAAGTCCAGTCCTTCAAAGAACAGATGAAAACCAGCAACTGTTTCTAGACATATCCTGAAAGCAGCCCACCCAAATTATGTGTGTTTTATGTGGTTTTATGTGGCTGAGTGACAGGTTAGCAAATGAACAGAACAATGTGAGCAAATGGAAATTCAAACTCAAGTTCCTTTGAAACATCCATAGTCTTGTGCATATGGTAGTGAAAACCATACATATTCTGCTCAGTATGTTTTTATATGTGTCTATGTAGAAAATAGAATGTGTCATACAAACCCTCAGGCCCTGAAGCTCACAAGATACATGATAAATTTTCAGCACCTGAGAATTGTCCTTTGATATCTGTAGGTCTAGTCATATCTTTATGTTTCAGCTTGTGCTTACATATTTTGCAGAATATGTCGATAAGCAATTGTTTGAAAATATCCTCAGCTATAGAATTTTATTTGCTTACATCTTCACGAAGTGTTTTATCTCTAGTATCTCTTTTTATACATCATCCATAACTGTTGCTAAGCCTTTTTACTCTCCTTTCTCTATGATCTCCTATCACACTTTGATTGCTAGTTCAGAAACTGTCTTCTCAGAGGAAATTCAGTTTTAGCCTTCCCTTGCTGTTATCTAGGCTTCCTTACATCTGTGCATCAGGTTGAGTCTGTTTGGAAAATAACAATTTTATGTGTGCTCTTGGCAAGCAGAATCAAACTCTGTCACTCTCTGTTGTGCTTAACACACTTTCTGCCTGTCAGACCTCCATAGACCTCTGCAGTTTCTTTTCTTCTATCTTATGAGTGCATGGACTTTTGTTATTATAGCTTGCCACTTTGCTGACATTAAAAGGTTTGGTCAGTGCAGCATCACAAAATAATCCATTGTTCCTGGGCTTTGTGGTACAGTGTGCTGCTGACTAAATTCCAGTATTCATTTGTTGTTCTCATGACTTATTTTTGCAGGATATTTTTAATAATTTGACCCCACTGTTAGTTAATTAGCCTATCAATTTGATACTAATAAGCAGGTCATTATTGATTTACTTGTTAAGAGGTTCGAACACATACTTTCTTCAACATAGATTTAAAAAAGGCTTTGAAGAACATGACTTAATGCTGATACGCATCTTATGTAGATTTACATAAATTCACCTGTGATAACCGAATAGTAAAGTCAGGGCCATGATCTATCTCTCCACATGTGTCTTCATATCTTTGAAAACCAGTTCTGTGCAGATTCTGATGGGTTCACTGGCTTTTGTTTCAGCATATGCATGCCACTTTTTAAAAAAGCAGATTTCAGGTATTTTGAGATAGGTGCCTGTTGTATCTCAGAACAGTATGCTCTTTCTACACAGCACCACACAATGCCATGCAGCAGCTCAGGTCCCAAAGGCAGTGTGGTAGCTCTGCATCTCAGCTGGACATGGTAGCTAACTAGCATGGCTGCCCTGTTCCTGGAGCAAAGCTAGGGACTTGGTGCTAGACAAGATTCTTTTGCCTCCTGCTCCACTGCACAGTGTAGAATTACCCTGTGACATGTACCCATGATTTTCAGAAGTACAGAACACCATCAACTCCATCTGAAGACACAAAAGAAACAGAATTTCAGTACTTTGAAAAAAAAATCTGAACTGAGTGACAGCTTTTGAAAATATATTGTGCTGCCACGTTGGGTAGCTGATTGATGCTTCATGCATTGGAAAAAAATAGAAAAAAATATAAATGAAGATCAAATAAGATTAATCCTTCCTTCATTATTTTGCTCTTTACATTTTAGTTATGCCAAGATTTCTATATTTCTTTCATGTTCTTTTTCTGATATCTGGTTTTCTGACTGCATTTTTTGTGATGTTATTAGCACTTTCCTCTCCTGCAGTGGTAGTAATGCATAGCTAGAAGGTACCACATGGACAACATTGGTTTAGTGACTGACTCAGTATTAAATCTTAGTATATATTTGCTCTGCTCTTGAATACAATTATTTCTAACTTTTTAATCTACTAGAATGAACTACTTTAGGTCAGCTTTCTTCAGGCCATTAAGATCGCTCATCCAATTTAATGTTTTGACTGAGAAAATGACATAATGCCAGTTTTGTTCAGGATAGTTCTTGAAGCCCATGTCTGATTTCAGATGTATCTACCAAGACTTAACTTGTGCTGTCCTAAATTAATATTTGTTTTGCAAAGATTAAATTAGGTACTGATAAGGCAAGTAAAAAAGAAATCACATTCATTTCAATACCAGGGAAAATATATTAACTTTCAAAATAATTTATTATGGAGCCTTCATATTTGTAGAGAATATGTATCATTTTGTTTGCAGGATCAAAGTAACATGTAGTAAGCTATGAATGAGATCCCATTTAGCTGTCAGAAAAACTTCGGGTTTCCTGTTGTGAAAGGACATATTAAGTGGGTCTTTAAGCTTTAGATGAATACTGCTCTTTTGTACCAAGCTCTGTCAAATGAATTTTGGGTTTCCTGTTGAGAAAGAACATATTATCAAAAAATATCAAATGCGCACAACTCACTAGACCCCTACATTTGTTTTTAGGTTCAATGGTAAATGGATGGGGTTCTGCGTCTGATGAGGACCGTAACTTTTCTAGTCATAGATCTAGTGTAGGTAGCTCCTCAGATGACTCGATCTTTACCAGCGGCAGTTTTGCACAAGCACTGGTTGCAGCAGCAGATAAAGCTGGTTTTAGGCTGGATGGAACCAGCCTGACAAGAACAGGTTTGTAGACTCAAAGTTGATGCTTTCTGCATGAAGGGTGTCTCTGCCTATTCTTCTCTTCCTTTCAGTGAACCTGTGTCTCACACTTGTCTAACGTGCATGGAATAAGGTGGATGGAGATATTTTATCAGTATATTGTAAATGAAACGTTGCATTATGTTTCATTTTTAGTGATTTGAAGTAGTGAATAACACAAGCTTTTAATCTGTGCCTTCAGTCTGCTGCAGTTTCCTTCTGTGCTGACTCTGCTCTAGATTTACTGACATATGCTCCATTTAATATTTCAGTGAAGAGATCACTAATTCTGCCATGCAGTCTTTGATGACTTAATTCTTGCAAAATCTCCTCACAAACATTCACATTTCCAGTGATGAACATCACATTTAAACTATTATCTCTATCCCTGCTCTTCTGTTGCATCTCTTCTTGCAAAAGTGTATTTTTCTGTGAAGTTTTTCTAAGCATGGGGTGAATTGGTGTGCTTTTGTTGTTAACAATACGAACTGTTTAAAAGCCTTATTAATAGCTGATTTAAAAAATACTTAATTCAGTAAGCTAACATATTTTGATAAAATTTAATTTTAATTATCCCAACTGAATCTGCCAAATTAAATGTAACAAAGGTAGAGTGACTATTGCTTTTGAAAACAGCTGATCTTCCAAAATTAATTAATGAAAAGTAAACATAATTTAGTTCCTATTTTTAAAGCTCCATATGTTTCATTTCTAGCAAAAAAAGATAAGTAAAAATTATTTTTCAATATTCTGGAAAAAATAATGTATTTGCATTTGATTAATCTTATCAAAAAAGCAAAAATAACTAATTATTTAAATCCACAAATCTACTAGCAAAGCATGAACTGAGGTAATATTTTTGCCATGCTCTCTCAGCCAATTCCAGCCCAGAGGTCCCATAATGTTCCTATTATTTAAAATTTTAAAAAATTCTTTAAAATTCTTTAAAATTTTTTACTATTAGTCTGATATGAATTCTAGTCTTCAGAAAAATATCTGCATTAATGAGAAATGTCTCCACATGTCAGGGCTGAAAAACGCAGGCTTTTTGCACACAATAACTTCATGGCAAACACTGCCTTTTAGGAACATTAGGAGTGAACAAAAGAATCAATGGCAAAGTCCTACGTAGCCAACAAACTACAGAGTGAGCAGATACAGCTTTTCTCAGGTCGCTGGGACTTTTGCCATTGACTTTGGACAGACATAATCATCCTTAAAAGATAGTCATTTCACCGTTAAAAGTAGTTAAAACCCTCACTTGCTTCTTACACTAGTGGAAAATTGACAGAGTAATCTGTCTCATCATCAAATGATGAGAAATTTGAAAAAAACAAAGCAAAACAACACAAGAACTAATGTAGACCTTTGCTCATCTACTATGGGCACATTTGGCCAAACTATAATTTAGAATATACTGTTTTACTTGAAGTGTCCAAAACAGTCTTGAATGAAAGGAGCAAACCCTTCCCAACCAGTTTTTTTTTTTGTATTGTTCTTGGCCTCAGTAAAAGCTAGTACAAAGATTCACCCAAAGTTAATGTCACTTGTATCAGGCCATTAAGAAGTAGTTTCCACCACAAGCACACATATAACAAAAGTAAATGGACACACAAAGACAGACACTTCTAAATAAATATAATTTCTCATTGTAGCTATGTAAATGGAAAGTACAGGGAAAGAATGAGAGCTCTCTTGTTAATTATTTTTTCCTAGCTTAATTAGATCACAAATGCACTTAAACTGAGTACTTCTGTGTAATTCCTCAGACAGACTATTAGAGTTTAGGGTACAGCAAAGTATCCAGTGGTTGTGAATATTTGTGAATATTACCTTCTTACTCCCTTAATGATCCAGCAGGCAAACCAGAAACAAAATAAAACCCACATGTAAACAAGCCACCCTCCCATCTTTTCTTCACAAAAACCCAAGCAAAGGGAAATAAGTCCCCAACGCTTACTGCCATTTCATTATGATACCTCCCGGGTTGGCATGGATCAATCAGATATGCCTATTATGGACCTGCTGTACCACAGCAAATGCTGCATCATGCAAAATGGTGTCTTGTAGTAGGGAAGCAGTAGCATTATTTCTGTTCATGGATCTGTAGGGAGTCCGAAGGTCCTGACTCTTTACTCCTTTGCAGTCTGGACAGTTATTTTCCCCCCAGCACAACAGCTGTGAAATATTCTCACTGGTATGAAAGGAGAAGTCCAGCTTGATAGCCTCATATGGGTGTGTTTCATTTCCAAGCATAAGAGCCACTGGTAAATCCATACGCAAGGTGTCTTTCCTGGCAGACACTTGGATTCCAGTTTCCAGAAGCCATTGTGTGATTTGTCACGCAGTTCAGACTGTTTTCCTTTTTAATACTCCTGGGAAATTAAATCAAGAATTAGTGGATTCATCCTTGTCTCCACTTAACAAACAGTAAATCTACTGCAGAGAGTCTGACACTGCTCAGCAGTTCTTACTGGAAGGGCTGCATACAAATACAAGTTGCTGTAATCAGTTACTAGGTGCACTGAAAAATGTGTTTTGGGATCCTACACATCATTTGTTTTTGGCCTATGTCTGATTTAGGTCAGTGCTATTTATTTTCCCTCATTTTTGTGGAGGGATAAAAGAGAGAGTGTTTGGTGTTTAACTTTTTTCCAACCAACATTCTGAATGAATAATCACATTTCTCTAGTCAAGAGAATAAGTGTGAAGAATCTGCATCCTGCACTCACTAGTTGCACTTGAGTGTTGAGAATTTATTTTTGCAAAACATCTGTGCAATGTGCTGTGAGCTTGGATGGAATTTTAGTCTCATATATGAATTTCTTTGCATTAGTGGTCTTTTTAAAAATTTTTAAATGAAATTTTAACATTTTGTCTCTGTTCATCTGCTGTTTTATCCTTATCTAAGAAAAAAGGGCTTGATCACTTGTCTTTGTCTGGCTGCAGCTGTGCCAGCTATAGAGGTTAATGTTTCCAGCCTTCCCCTAAATGCTTATTACTGCTTTCTCCCATCTCCAAAATTAGCTGCTTGGGTGGGTGTTCTGTAACCCGTTTCAATTAAAATGAGCCAGGTTAGCAAAGGCATTCTTTTCATACTGTTTAAGTTCAATAGGGCTTATTTTGGTAGAGGAGGGTTAGGGAATGTCCGCATAAGGGGTTCAAATGTGGTAACCTCTGATAGCTGGAAGGGACATGCAGCTGGGAGACAAGCCTGCCTAAGAGCAGTGTCCTCCTCAGGGTGCATATCACTCAGAAGGTAGAAGATCAAGCCTGAGACAGTCAAGAAATCTCTGAAGTCAAATACAGAGATGTTATTCTAACATGTATGTGTTAATGTGAAACAGCATGTTAGAGAGGTTATGGCTGCTTTTTTCACTTTACCCTCTTTTTGCACTGAGAATATTTCAAATAGTGTAGTGGGTAACATATTACTCCTGATTAGGCTTATCTAGATCACAGAATCACAGAATGTTAGA